>NC_068359.1:16264528-16279528 GCF_020536995.1 Dreissena polymorpha | reverse complement strand
AAATGTCAATCATAGTTATAGATATACACAGAGAATTACGTTATTAAAACATTTTTTCTCACTTGTGTGCTCAATTCAATCCTTTAAGGCATATTTGTGAGGTGAACCCGAACGTTAAAATAATCGTTTATTTAAGGCCCGATACAAAATAACATCACCAGTCACACCAATCACCCACGGTTTTTATTTTATTTTTATATCAGCAAAAGACGGGTCTAACAAACTTAAATAAATATCAAACATATGATATATATCAAAATAATAATGTAAACTTTCGCGCACGTCCTTCAAATGCATTCGGTGCTTTAGAACAAGCGAGTCAAAGAACCTAGAAAAAATCAATACTAATGTAAGTATTATCACATAACAGTCAAAAACTGATAAATTATTATAATTTCAATTTTTTTTATTATAGATAACGAAGTTCAATGAAATGTCAAATGATGTAAGCGACAGGTGCGCATAGCAACGTTAAATCGTATACGCGATTCGCATTTTGTTAAATTGGTATACGTCTCAGTTATTATTTCAATAATTAGATCTAATTATCTTAAAGACGAAAACGATAAAGAATAAATTTGTTTGTGAATTTAAATGTAATTATGCGTAAAAATATATGTTTTGATATAACTGAATAATTCATGCAAAGCACAATTGCCACAAGAATAACATCGAGTTTTCATCAAAAGTCTCCGAAGTAATGATTATATCGTGGAGGAGTATACATCGCCGAGCGAAAAGTGCGCTTGGTATAACATAGCCTCCGGCATTATCTATTGATACTGACACGGGGTTATTCACGCATGACTAATTCACAGCTTTGGAGCAGTCAGTAAGACCTACCTATAAATCGAGCTCTGTTATAGATTAAATCTGCTCAATTAAATATAGTCGATTAGACGTTGACGTCTCTCGAGTAAATCAAGCACAGTCGGAGCGTCACAGACAATCAAGGAAGCTGATTTTGCGGACCAAGTTAGATCGTACGGCAATAAAGATGTTATCGATAAGGGCGCGTGGCGAAATTTGCCTTTGAAAAAAGGGCTCGTGGCGAAATTTGCCTTTGAAAAGGGCAGCGTGGCGATCCGGGAGGGCTGCGTGGCTTTTCGCCACGCTAAAATGGCCTGGGAAAAACACTATCATGTAGGTAGTGAATGAGTGCTTAACCTGTACGTCACAATTGCTTTAGTAATATCTATTTTAACATGCAAACATATCTGTTGTAAAATCTTTCATAAAAATGCAATACTTGTGTTGGATTGTGTTTTTATCGTACACGAATTGTGAACATTAACAGGTTTTGCATATATATGTTCATAGCAATGTCAATAATCTTTCACTGCTTATAAATATACTTATGCATACAAATGGAATGCCGTGAATTGGTTAAGTCTTGTCAAGAATTAAAACTTATTCCGTTGGTGTGCCCCTTTAAGTATATTGTGTACGTCTTGTTTTAAGTTCGATACGTAATTTACCTAACTTTAATAATCTCGATACATTATTAATTATGTGTGTTTTCATTTAAACTTAAATCTGCATTTGCATTGGCAAACAGCAATACATCAAGTCATGCCAATAATTTAAATTTAATAACGTTGATATGCCTCTTTACATGTATTCTAAATATCTTGTTGTGTTTTTTAGAGGGGGATGCTATATAATCCTAATTCTACCGACTGTGCAACACATAATGTGTGTTTTTATTTAAATTAAATTTACTTGTGCATTTGCATACCGTAAAAAGTCAAGCCATGTCAAGAATTACTATTAAAATCGCCGATATGCCCTTTTAAATGAATGATATACATTTTGTTTTCAGTTGGATGGTATATTAACCTTCATTTACTGATCTTGCTACCCATAATGCACGATTTCATTTACATTTTAATCTACTTTTTCATTGGCATACAGAAATACATGTTCTAGTTTATGTTTTGACCTGAATGTTTTTAATTGTATTTTACTTCATTCAGTTAAACTGCTGTTGTGAACAAAAGACCCCGTTGATCTATGCTTTTCTTTGTTAAATTTTAATTAAGTTATAACTGATAAAACATTTGGGTTAATTTGGTAAAAATAAAAATGACTTTCATGCATTTAATTAATTTTCATGTTTGAAATTCTGATCATTTTTTTTTCTTAAAAAATAATTAAACACATTAATCAATCGATTCATGTTTAAAAACAAATAATTTGTTGTCAAATAAAATCAGTATTATATATTTTTATGAGAAATAGAGGTTGTTTTTAACATTTTCTCAGTGAGTTGTTATATAAGTTTCTATATAATTAGCTTATTGATGAATTGTTCTTATGCTAAAACCTGTTTTTAAAGTGCAAATAAAAAATAACAACACTGTTGACCCATCTTTTTTTTCACAACAGATGGTTCTAGCTTAATACCAAAAATTATCAAATTCTAGATATAGCAAACTTTTCATTAAATTGCAGCATACGCCCTAAAGACATTCACTTTTCTTATAAAAGTCCTTACTGGTATTATTCTGGTATGAGCATTACTAAACTCAATGGCATGAAATTACATGTATCGAGTTCAAATGCCAAAAAATAAATTTACCAAATAAATATAAATGTATTGTCCACCTACTAAATGTATTCATCTGCTTGATTTTATCACCGTCATTTGGTTGTAAGACACACGTGTGCTGTGTAACGGAAATAACTAAACTATCGTACAGATAAACTCGGATTAAAATGCAACGGCTCAACAATTTATAGAAAGGGATCAGCTGTGTGTCCGACAAAAAGAGGGTGTTCGAAAATTAAATGTGTCCGAAAACTTAGAGTATTTACACTATTTCCACAACAATTGTTTTCTAAGCGACCGAACCATATTAATTTTTTACACACTGTATGTTGGGTCTATATATTCCATTCCTAACTGCATAAATATATGTTAATAATCAAAAGGTCAAATAAGAAAACAAGTACTCGTGTTGATTGCGATTGTTAACCTATTTCTTTTCCTTTCTGTAGCGATTTGGCCAACACTATCTTCACTTATGTGTCGCATCGATCTATTAAAAGTTGCATACGTGTTCTTTAGTTATTTGCATCTTGCGAAACTTTAAATGATTATAAAGATAGAAGAAAAGCATTTTCTGCTAGCATATTTAACATTTTAAAAGTGAAAGTACTATAGTCCCTTGGCTTAAATTGCCTGAAGACTCAACTAGTATGTAAATTTCGTTTAATAAACGTTGTTTTCCAAATAGCTATCCCGTTTCACTAGCTTAAAAACTCACTTTATGTTATAATTATTAAGGATATTTACGTTTCAGACACACACACACACTGATATCATGATTGGGTAAGAGCCTTTTGTGCACATAGGCCATGTAAACATGTAAAATCTTGGGCGGGATTGGCGGTCTTAAGGTCAAAGTCATTAAAAATCTATATAGAATTCCGTTTAATATTCGAGAACAATTGTGCTTTTCCAAAAGCTTTAATACAATTATGCTTTAATACGGACTCAATCTCTTGTTTGCCATTTTAGTCACCGTCTACAAAAAATAATGGATACAACTTATATATGGACATAGTTTGCCTCTAGCCCCCACCCGATACCCATTAGGCTTAATTTCTCAAATAACTAAGTTGCAGTATGTACTTGAAATGATTTTAATAATTTAGAGTTTAATTTTCGATGTACACTTTATTTACTTCCGCTTTTCTTTTCGCGTCAATGGAATTTACCTGTCATTTTATGCTCTTATTATACGTCACACCCAGTTGACATGTCATTTGTTATACTTTTGTAAGACAGCAATTCTACCAGGATGTACACGTGTGCAATTCCCTTAAATAGAATGTTGACGTCAATGAAGATTTGGGTGGATAAATAGACATTACATTGTCAAGAACGATAGTACACAGTGTAATATTGACAGAATGTATACACTTCATACGACTACTTTGTTTTTGTTCGGGTTGTTTCTGAATGGATGCAAAGGCACAGGTATGATTCTAACTTTTACTATGCGTATGCGAACTTGTGTCTATTGTGTGATGATGATGATGGTAATGATGATGATCATGACACAAAAATTCATAAATATTAGGCTTTAAAGAATGTTTTGTGCGTAAACTATTGTATTTAATTTCAGGAATATTCGGCGACAATTCAGATGCAATTTGTATTGAGGTTTACCAAGTGTGAAAAATTATAGTATGCAGTAACTGTTTAGAGTCAATGCTATATATGTTACGAAATAAAATGTTTGAACATGTATGGTATTCGGAAACCAGTAAAAATCAATGTAATATTAGGGAAATAAATAAAATGTTTCACGAAAATAGTATTCGGAAACAATTAAGAACCCATATTATATGAAGTGAAGAAATAAAATGATTTAAAACGTATGATTTTCAGAAACTATTTAGAGTCAATATAAGAAATCGATTGTTTGAACATGTATTGTGTTCGGAAGCGATTTAGAGTCAATTATATATAAGCATGCTAAATCCAATGTTTGGACATGCATTGTAATCGGAATTATTTCAGAATCAATTCTCTATCAGGTTACGAAAACAACGATTTGCACGTGCATGGTATGTGAAATAAGTATAGCAATTATATATTTATCGATAACAAAATCAAAAGCCCAAACATATTTTTTTCACGGCGTTGATATTAATAGTAGTTAATAACATTTTACTAAAAACGTTCTGTACTACTATTCCAAGACTCTTAGATAAACACAGAATTCATTAAGCTATCGGTAGCATTTTATATAAGGTTTTCATAAAGCTCTAGGTAGCCTATTGGATACGATGTAGATAAAGCTCAAGGTAACCTATTGGATAATATGTTCAGGTATTGATAGAGATCTAGGTACCCTAATGGGTAAGGTGTTCGTAACACTCCAGGTAGCCTTTTGGATTAGGTGTTCTCAAAGCTTTTGGGAGCCTATTGAATACGGTGTTCATACAGTTCTTGGCAGTCTATTGGATAAGTTGTTCATAACGCTCTAGGTAGCCTATCTTTTCACAACAAATGGTTCTAGCTTAATACCAAAAACTATAAAATTCTAGATAAAGCAAACTTTTAATTAAATTGCAGCATACGCGCTTAATACATTCACTATTATAATAAATGTTCTTACTGGTACTTCTCTAAGGTATGTGCATTACTTAAATCAATGGGGTGAAATTACCTGTATCGAGTGCAAATGCCAACAATACATTAACCAAATAAATCAAAATTTATGGTCCACATATTTATTGTATTCATCTGCTTGATTTTATCACCGTAATTTGGTTGTAAAACACACGTGTGCTGTGTAACGGAAAAAACTAAACTATCGTACACACGGTGCCTATACCACGTGACTTTTAAAGATCTGTGTTGGGAGAGTAAAGCGCGACACAGTTAACATTTGTAAGGATCTCTTTTTAAATATTTCACCATTTTAATGGGATAAAGTTGAGAGCCCGCTCATTCGTTAGAGTTTGCTTTAGGTATCATGATCTTTTAAAACAAATAAGTATTTTTTCAGTAAAGTGCAACCGCGCGTTTGTAAAGTTAAGTCCCCACACTGATCCGACATTTTTCTAACCGTTCAAACGCGTGGTTGCACTCTACTAAAACATACTTTTTTGTTTAAAAAGATCATGATACCTATAGAAAACTCTTACGGATGAGCGGGCTCTCCACTTTATCCCATTTAAAATGGTGAAATTTTTAAAAAGAGATCTTTAAAAATGTTAACTGGGTCGAGCTTTATTCTCCCAACACAGATCCGAAAAAAGTCACGTGGTATAGGCACCGTGGTACAGATGAATTCGGATGAAAATGCAACCGCTAAAAAATTAAGAGAAAAGGCAGCTGTGTGTCCGACAATAATTAATTTTGCCAAAATAAGAGGTTGTTCGAAAATGTATTAAGTCCTAAAACTTATAGTATTGACAGTATTTCCGCAACTATTGTTTTCTGTGCGACCAAACCGTTTTAATATTCTAAACACTGGGTCTATATATTTCATTCCCAACTGTATAAATATATGAAAATTATCAAATGATCAAATAAGAAAACAAGTACTCATGTTGATCGCGATTAACGTATAGTTAACCTTTTTGTTTTCCTTTCTGTAGCGATTTGGCCAACAGTATCTTCAGTTACGTGTCGCATTGATCTATCTCAAATTGCCTACGTGTTTTTCAGTAATTTTTATCTTGAGAAACTATAAAGATAGAAGAAAAGCATTTTCTGCTAACATAGTGTTCATTAAAAAAGTGCGAGTACTATAGTTCCGTGGCTTAAATTACCTGAGGACTCAACGAGTATGTAAACTTTGTTTAATAAACGTTGTTTTCCAAAATAGCTATCCCGTTTCATTAGCTTAAAAACTCACTTTATGTATTAAGTATTACGGGTATTTAGGAATCAGACACACAAATTAGTATGATTGGTTAAGAGCCTTTGGTGCACATAATGCATAGGCTATGTGCACATGTAAAATCTTGACAAACAAGGATACTTAGTTGTGTTTGTAGATAGCTTCAATGAAAAACCCTTATATTTGCAAACGAGATTGGCGGTGTTAAGGTCAATGCCATTGACAATAAATATTGGGTTCCGCTTGATATTCGAGAACACTTTTGCTTTTCTAAAAGCTTTAATACAAGCATGCATTAAAAAGGGCTCAATCTATTGTTTGCCATTTCAGTCATTTGCGAAAATCCGTCTACAAAAAATAATGGATACAACTTATATATGGACATAGTTTGCCACTAGCCCCCATCCGACACCCATTAGGCGTAACTTCTCAGATTACTATGTTGCAGTATGAACTTCAAATGATTTTAATGATTTAGAGTTTAATTTTCGGTGAACATTTAATTGTCTTCCTTCTTTCCTTTCGCTTCAATGGAAATTACCTGTCATTTTATACTCTTATTCTTTTATTTAATATTCATAACTTTGATTCTCGTAAACATTCAAAACATGAACAAAAATACAATTATCAACAAAGATGATAACTTTTTTTTTCTAAAAATTAAAAACCCCAAAACTATGTATTTAGCTCGTATCCGGTTGACTCAATAAAGAATACGTTCCCGAAGGCGGTCACGTTCTCCATTTATGTAACCTCACACCCAATTGACATGTCTTTTGTAAGACAGCAAATTCTACAAGGATGTGCATGTGTGCAATTCCCTTAAATAGAATATTGACGTCAATGAAGATTTGTGTGGATAAATAGACATTACATTGTAAAGAACGATAGTACACAGTGTAATATTGACAGAATGTATAAACTTCATAAGACTACTTTGTTTTTATTCGGGTTGTTTTTGAAATGCAAAGGCACATGTATCATTCTAACTTAAATTATTCGTCTACGAACTTTTGTCAATTGTATTATGATGATGATGATGATGTTCATGACAAAAAAAATCATAAATATTAGGCTTTTACGAATGTTTGAATGCGTACAATATTTTATTTTATTTCAGGAATATTCGGAACCAATGCAGATGCAATTTGTAATGAGGTTTACAAAGTCAAATGTGTGAAAAATTATAGCATTCAATAACTGTTCAGAGTCAATTTTAAATATGTTACGAAATCAAGTGTTGAAACATGTATGTTATTCGGAAATCAGTAAGGTGTTCATAAGACTCTAGGTTCGTTATTGGATAAGGTGTTCATAAAGCTCAAGGTAGCCTTTTGTATAAGGTGTTCATAAAGCTCTAGGTAGCCTAGTGGGTAAGGTGTTCATAAAACTCTAGGTAGCTTATTGGATAAGGTGTTCATAAAGCTTTGGGAAGCCTATTGAATAAAGGTGTTCATAAAGCTCTAGGTAGCCAATTGATAAGGTTTTCATCAAGCTCTAGATAGCCTATTGGATCAGGTGATCATCATTAAGCTCTATGTAGCCTCTTGGATAAGACGTTCATAAAGCTCTATTAGACTATAAGATAAGGTGCTCATAAAGATCTTGGTAGCCTTGTGGATACAGTGTTCATAAAGCGCTAAGTAGCTTATTTGATAAGATGTTCATAAAGCTCTTGGTAGCCTATTACACATGGTGATCATGAATCTCTAGGTGGTAGGTAGCCCATTTGATAAAGTGTTCATAAAGCTATATGTAGACTATTGTATCATGTGTTCATAAAGCTCTAGGTTGCCTATTGGATAAGGTGTTTATAAAGCTTGCGGAAGCCTATTGGATAAACTGTTCCTAAAGCTCTAGGTAGCCTTTTGGATAACGTGTTAATACATTTCTAGGTAGCCTATTGGATAAGGTGTTCATAAAGCTCTGTGTAGCCTATTGAATAAGGTATTCATCAAGCTCTAGGTAGCCTATTGAATAAGGTGGACATAAAGCTCTAGGTAGCGTATTGGATTAGGTGTTCATAAAGCTCTCGGAAGCCTAGTGGATAAAGAGTTCATACAGCTTTAGGAAGCCTATTGTATGAGGTGTTCATAAAGCTCGTGTTAGCCTTTTGAATAAGGTGTTCACAAAGCTTTAGGTAGCCTCTTGGATAATGTGTTCATAAAGCTCTACGTAGCCTAGTGAATAAGGTGTTCAAAGCTCTAGGTAGCCTTTTGTATAAGGTGTTCATGAAGCTCTTGGTAGCTTATTTGATAGGGTGTTCATAAAGCTCTTGGCAGCCTATTGCATAAGGTGTTCACCCAGTGTTCATAGGGCCTTGTTCGATCCCCGCTAAGAAAGAGTTCTCAAGATCATAGCTTATATACAGCCTATTTCTTCCCAATAACGGACTTAATAGTGTTTCATTAAACTTCAGGAATATCTGTTTCTGTAAGGAATAGTCTATATTGTTAAGTATATGGCATGGAAATATAAAATTCACATAGATTTAGTATTGTGGCATGAATAAAATTATCGTTTTCATTGATAAACAGTTGCACACCACCAAATAATTTACTCATTTTCCTGACGACCACGATATCCGCAATTTTGTTGTTTACAGCTTGTTCACCTGGTCGTACTTCTTCTTATTTCAATAAGTGTACTGTTCTAATATCATACACGTGATAATTAGAAGATATCCAATAAAATAAACTGTTGTGCAATTATTCCAGCAATTAACGTGCTTATTTATTTAGTAGTAGTAGTAGTAATAGTAGTAGAAGTAGTAGTAGTATTAGTAGTAGTAGTAGTAGTAGTAGTAGTAGTAGTAGTAGTAGTAGTAGTAGTAGTAGTAGTAGTAGTAGTAGTTGTAATAGTAGTAGAAGTAGTAGTAGTAGTAGTAGTAGAAGTAGTAGAAGTAGAAGTAGAGTAGAGTAGTAGTAGTAGTAGTAGTAGTAGTAGTAGTAGATAGTAGTAGTAGTAGTAGTAATAGTAGTAGTAGTAGTAGTGTAGTAGTAGTAGTAGTCGTAGTCGTAGTAGTAGTAGTCGTAGTAGTAGTAGTCGTCGTAGTAGTAGTAGTAGTAGTAGTAGTAGTCGTAGTAGTAGTAGTAGTTGTAGTAGTAGTAGTAGTAGTAGAATAATAGAAGTAGTCGTAGTAGTAGTAGTAGTCGTAGTGGTCGTTGTTGTTGTAGCGTGGTAGTAGTAGAAGTAGCCGTAGTAGTAGTAGTAGTAGTAGTAGTAGTAGTAGTAGTAGTCGTAGTAGTAGTAGTAGTAGAAGTACTACTAGTAGTAGTTGCTGTAGTAGGAGTAGCAGCAGCAGTAGTTGTTGTAGTAGTAGAAGTAGAAGTAGTTGTTGTTGTTGTTGTAGCAGTAGAAGTAGTAGTAGTAGTAGTAGTAGTAGTAGTAGTAGTAGTAGTAGTAGTAGTAGTAGTAGTAGTAGTAGTAGTAGTAGTAGAAGTAGAAGTAGTAGTAGTAGTAGTAGTAGTATTAAATGTTGTAGAAATAGTAGTAGTAGTAGTAGTAGTAGTAGCAGTAGTAGAGGTAATAGTTGTAGTAGTAGTAAAAGTAGTAGTAGTAGTAGTAGTCGTTGTAGTAGTAGTAGTTTTTTTGTTGTTGTCGAAGTAGTAGTAGTAGTAGCAGTAGACGTAGTAGTTGTAGTAGGAGTTGTGCTCGTAGAAAAAGTGGTTGAAGTAGTAGTTGTAGTAGTAGTAGTAGTAGTAGTAGTAGTAGTAGTAGTAGTAGTAGTAGTAGTAGTAATAGTAGAAGTAGTAGTAGTAGTAGTAGTAGTAGTAGTAGTAGTAGTAGTAGTAGTAGTAGTAGTAGTAGTAGTAGTAGTAGTAGTAGTAGTATTTTAGAAAGTATTCGCTTTTCAGCCGAAATGATTAACGATGAAACTCTATTCCCACTATTATTATACGGAGTGAAAACATCAGCTATTTCTAAAGATATTTAATTGCTTGTGAAATAATCGTCAGGTAAACAAAATAAGATCAGCTAGTCAGAAATGACTCATAATTACTAATAACTTGATAACATTTTCTTTATTTTTGGTACGGTATGCCTTTTAAATTTGATCCGATTTCTGCGTATTGAAAAATCATGTTTGCATGACTCACTGTCGATTAAAAATGACAACAATTATGTGTGCCATCGGATATTGACAAGACGCAAATGCCAAATGTATGATTCTTATAGTCATGAAAAATAAATGAAAAATTGTTTGTTTTTTTTGTAATTTAGTATACATACATAAGTATTAAATTGCCTTGTAATGAATTAATCAATTCAGTTTTGGCAATGATATTCGATAAGTACTGGCACAGCGTTATTTTCCAATAATGTTTTTGTTCTACGGTATGAATGAATAGCGGAAATAGAAGTCGTACTGAAGCAAGGGAATCATTGAAACAAAGTTTCGCAAAAATTATGTTTTAAAAATACGCTAAACGACAAAAAGGAAAAGCGAAGTAATTAGTTAAAACTAATTCATGTCCGGATGATAAAGGGGTAGTATGGTGATGGGATCACCGAGGGAGGAAAGTACGTGTGCGTGACACCCGAAAAGATGGTTAATTATGCAGCCCGCTAGTATGTGGCATACGTTTCCAATAATTCGATACTATTCAAAAAAAGTTTTATTGAAACAAGAAGTATTTACGGCGCTCTTTTTTATGATATATATAATTTTGTGAGCTGAAAATAACAAACGGACGTCACGGTGTATCTAAATTTATTTCTTCTGTATAGATAAGATCGCCAGCGAGTAAGAAAAGCGGAGATAGTTTTTAAAACTTCAACGAACATTAGAATTGCGGCAAATTTCCAGCCGTCAAAATAAATTAGTTTTCCCCGATACGCGTTTCTGACTGTTCACTCTTAGTAGGTTTCGGTTTCCGCAAATATACTTAAAAGGGCGTCTAAATAATGTAAACTGACCCGTTGTTAAGGAAACATCTTTTTGGGATTGCGCGCCGCGTTTGATCCTAATGTTCAAACAACATTTCTCCGTTACGCACTCGTGTTAAATATATGTTTGCATACTGAAACAAAATGAGTTGAACACAGAATGTTAAGTTAACTTATTTAAGTTTTATCACATTACATTAAACGACTTATAGATTATGATAATTAAAAAAAATTTTATAGATAACGAAGTTCATGTAGGTAGTGAATGAGTGTTTTACCTGTACGTCACAATTGCTTCTGTAATATCTCTTTTCACATGCAAACCTATTTGTAGTAAAAACTTTCATAAAAACGCAATACTTATGTTGGATTGTGTTTTTATCGCACACGAACTTTGAACATAAAAATGTTTTGCATACATATGTTCATAGCAATTTCAATAATCTGTTAATGCTTATTAATATATTTATGCATACAAATGGAATGCCGTAAATTGGTCAAGTCTTGCCAAGAATTAAAACTAACTCCGTTGATATGCCCCTTTTAGTATATTGTGTACGTCTTGTTTTAAGTTAAATACGTAATTAAAGTGATATTATAGACATTTTACAGTTTCTATCGCAACCGTTGTTTATTTTTGGTGTTTTCACTTCATAAACACTTATATTTGTTAATGCAGCATCGACATACTAAAACACGGAATGACCCGGAAAGAGAACAAATAATGCATTTGAATATCAACCGTACTTTCGTTTTGACAACTGACGACAGAAATGAATCGATTTACGATGTGAATCTAAATTTAGTTTTAGTGCAGATTCGCCCATACGACACAAAGACACTATTTTGTTTTACGGATCATTTCGGCTTAGAGGACTTGGTGAGTCATGTAAAATATCGAATGTATATATATATATTTTAAAGAGCTTTCGAGAACTGGTAGCAGGATGAGTTGCAGATAATTGGTCAGTAACCGCATTTTAATTAACTCTTTTGATCCATTAATTATTTTCAGCTCAATTCAACAGTGAAAAATGCCCAAAATATCACTTAAACCTAACTTTAATGATCTCGATACACATTATTCATATTTTATGTTTTCATTTAAACTGTAATCTGCATTTGCATTGACAAACAGCAATACATGGATCAAGTCATGCCAAGAATTAAAATTAAATATCGTTGATATGCCTCTTTACATGCATTCTATACATCTTGTGTTTTTTGTTTTATAGAGGGGGGATGCTGTATAATCCTAATTTTACCGATTTTCCTAACAAAATGTGTGTTTTCATTAAAATTAAAATTTTCTTTTGCATTGGTATACCGAAATAAAATTGGTCAAGCCATGTCAAGAATTACAATTAATATCGCCGATATGCCCATTTAAATGAATGATATACATCTTGTTTTCAGATGGATGCTCTATTAATCCTCATTTACTGATCTTGCGACACATAATGTATGATTTCATTTACATTTTAATCTTCTTTTTCATTGGCAAACAGGAATTGATGTCCTAGTATATTTTTTTACCTAAAGTTTTTTTTAATTGTATTTTACTTCGTGCAGTAGAACTGCTTTTGTGAACAAACGACCCCGGTGGCATATTCTTTTTTTATTAAGTTATAACTCATAAAACATTTGGGTAAATTTGGAAAAAATCTAGATACAGAAAAGCATGTAAAAACTTTGAATGACGTTCATGCATTTATTAATTTTCATGTTTGAAATTCTGTTGTTTTTGTTTTAAAATTATCAAACATATGAATAAATCGTACACATTGTTTACAAACACATAAGTTGTAGTCAAATTTAATCAGTATTATATATTTTATAAGCAATAGAGGTTTCAACATTTTCTCATTAATTTACTCAAGTTTTTATAGTATTACCTTATTGGTGAATTGTTCTTATGCTGAAACTTGTTGTTCAAGTGCGCATGAAAAATTAACAATGACTTATCATTTTTGTTTTATTTTTCTTTGTACAACATATGGTTCTAGCTTAACACCAAAAAATTATCAAATTCTAGATATAGCTTCATTTTCATTATATTGCATCATACGCCCTTATTCACTATTATTATAAATGTCCTTATTGGTATTACTCTGAGATTTGTGCATTACTAAAATAAATGAGGAGAAATTAACTGTATCGAGTGCAAATGCCAAACATAAATTAATCAAATAAATCAAAATTAATGGTCCACAAACTTTTTTTTTATTCAATATCATACATACAATGTAAACATGTATATGATCATACAACATAGTGATTGTACAAAGCAATAAGGTTCAGACATGTTATACAAGATATGCTAATATATATTTTTTTGAGAGAAAAGAAAAGAACAACAGAGGAATAGTTATGAAAAATGATGAGTTGTATAAAGACGGAAGAAAGCATACTGGACTTGTGTTTTTTTTGTTGTATATTCACAATGATCTTGTTAGATTGAAAAAAAAATAAAATAAACATAACTATTTTATAGAGATAAACTAACATTATAGTGAAATGTATATAAGTGGACAAAACATTATGAGAATTTAATCCGATTCCATTTTTGTTCAAAGATTTGTAATGTGTCTTTACTAAGGGCTATTTCTTTCTCAATCTGGATTTTAAGTTTAAGACTATGGACAAAACAATTAAAATTTGGTACTTGTGTTTTGTACTTCATGTTTAAGATAAAATATTTCATCAATATAACCATAAAATTCACATTATATTACAGTCTATTGATTTCAATGAGTTAATTCCGAAACTTACATTTAAGAAAGATAGTTTAACGTTTAGTTGATGTTGTTCAAGAAAAGCTATTAATTGATTCCAAATAAGCTGGATGTGTTTGCACTCCCAAAAAAGATTTTCTATAGTTTCAATGTTTTCACTGCAGAAGTCACACAGATTTGAGTTAGATAATTTGCATTTAAAGAGATATTTATTTGTAGCTATAATTCTATGGATGTATTAATATTGAAAATTTCTCAGTGTGCTTTCAATAGTTGCTTTATATGGCATGGTAAATATGTGTTTCCAATTAAGTTCATTTTCTTCAAAAAGGACTTGCCATTTATTTTGGATTTTGGAGTTTTCTGTAGGGTTTTTAATTGGTAGTGTGTAAAATATTTTATTTGTTTTGTTTTTTCTTCCAAGTATGTTTTCTACAAATGTTGTTTGAGTAAGTGGTGTATTATTTGTATTGATTTAAGATTTAATATGTATGGGTATGCTTTTGATTAGTGTGTAGTACTTCAGAAAAGTATTTGAAGGTATTCCGTATATGTGGCATATATTATCAAAAGAGTAGAAATCCTTAATTCTGTATTTCGGAGTTCGTTCTCTTCGAGGTTTTATTTCGACCAACACAGAAGCAATGTTAATGATTGTATTGCAGTTGACCGTATTAATCGATGTTAACGTATAGGATTGTTCTGAAACAAATATTAGATAAGATAAACAAATGAACAAGAATGCATATTTTAACACAACGATAGAACAATACACATACACAAAGAGTAAGTACGGCGAGTCAAAATACAATAATCGCATTATTTATATGGACTGCGAACAATACCAAATAATACATAATAATATGTTATTTAATAGTTACTAAAGAAAAGGGATAGTATACCTGAGAAAATCTATAATTTTCCTCCAACAAATAGAAAAACGACCATCTATGACAATTGAAAGTTATGTGCACGTGCATCACGAGCAAGGGTTAGATAACGCTAATGTT
>NC_068359.1:16192028-16259528 GCF_020536995.1 Dreissena polymorpha | reverse complement strand
AAAATATTTTTCTAAAGGTTTGCAAATTTTGCGGCATCATTCAACACCACGATTTCGAGATAAGAATGAGTTCTCTGTTCCTTAGAATGGATATCGTAATTGCGTTACTATTAAGATCGGTTTAACGTTTAAACGGCTGACTAATACAGACTGGAAAGTTTGAATAAACTGATAAGGTAAAGGACTAGTAAAGAGGTAGTTATGAGGTAGTGAGTAGTAAATGATTCTTCCTGTTTTTTCGAGTGTTGAATATTTCGAGAATGCTATCGATTAGATATGTTTTGTTTTTCTGCAAGGCATATGTCAACTCTTCGGATCAGTCATAGTTATTTGTTGCGATGAGTTCACTTGTGTGGTTTCTTATTGTTGTGTAAGTTGGGTCCAGCATTAGAGAGGTAACCTATAATAGAATTTTGTAGTCAAAGTGTTTATCATTTTCTTGTGGCAGAAATCTCTTATATTTGTTTACACATCATTCTCAGCTTCGCCTCGATGTTTGGGTCGTAACTCATTACAAAAGGAAATTTTGATTCAAATTGTGATCGACATTCTTGAAATGCTTCTTCAGAATATCATTCTATAGATTGAAGTGTTTTCGGAAACTGTCGATGTGTAATCACCATAACGCGATTTATTTTAAATGGCTTCATCCAAATCTGTTTTCCTTTTGTAATCAGTTTCTTCATATTTCAGAAAGGAACAAGTAGAAAGATGACGAGACGTGTCATTGATATACTTGTCCGTTTATTTAGATTTTATTTTGTCACTGTTTTTCGCACCTACATTACAATAAGGCTGTTGTTTTCAGTTTATGGTACTGGTGTTCGTATTGTCTATCTCGGCAACCTTGTTATTTAGTTTTTTTGTTATTTTCGTTGATACATTCTACAGATCCAAGTCAATAATACAGCCAACCCAAGGTTCCGATTCTCTTGCTGACATACTTTTAAAATACCCCCGAGGTATTGCCCAACGCATTAAAATGAACCAAATTAATAGCATTAAGTTTCAGTCGCGCTGCTGGTTTGAGGAGATGTGTTTCATTTGCTTTTGGTCCGTTGTTTTCCTTTATTATTAATGTTCTGTTATTAACAGATAATGTACAATGCCATTTGGCGTGCATCATCCGCTTATCCACATATATACTCATACAAAGTTTCAATGAAATCCGCCAAAGCACTTCCATGATATGGCTCCGGACAGACAAAAAACATTTTTTCAAGATACAAAGGGCCATAACTATGTTATTTACAGATGGTGTATAATGCCATTTGGCGTGCATCATCCTCTTGTCTATATATATATACTCATACCAAGTTTCAATGACATCCTCCAAATCACTTCCAAGATATGGCCCCGGACGGACGGACGGAAAGACGGACGGACGGAAAACGCCACAACAATATCACAAACAAAGGCAAAGGTTCATATACATTATTATTTGGTGAGGGATATCATTTGGTATATACTGTTAAAGCTAAGCGTTAGAGCAACAATGCTCGATATCATACGATATATGAATACACAAGTGAAATCATGCATAACATGTGTTAACACAAATAAAACACAATTCTTATGGTTGTCTAAAATGGGGGACATCTTAGGAGGGATATTATTTTTTTGTACAATGACCAAGCATTATAAATTAGATCATTTACAAACTTACATACTAAGAAATGGTATTCGCTACAGGATGATCTTGTGCAATTACCTTTAAAACAATTGCAGGTCAAGCCTCAAAGGCTTTTTTTAAGCTGAAGTCATTTTCAATAAATTATCCAAACAATTTCAATACATACCAAATAAAATATGTTTAATTAGCTTGTTTTACCAATTTTAAATGATTGTCAGAAATATCGAATTAACTGAGTCAATGGCAGTTGAAGGAGTTCACTTAAATTCCAAAAAAGCACTGGCGTGAAAATTCTGACACAAAATAATTGTGTAAATGAGGTAACTATGAAGAACATCCTTGATAACTAAAAGAGCCATTAATGTAATACGGTATTGGTTGAACATTATTCAGTTCGAAGATCATAATTATGTGAATTGTATTAATATCAACGTGTGTAAAAATTTAATACCTAAATCAAATGACAATTCTTGGGCAACATCTGTTTATAATATGTTGCAGACTTAAGGCTTATAATATGCAAGGCTAAACCAAGGTGTAAATGATGAAAAGTGTTTTTCATCCTTGTTAAAGTCTATTTTAAATGATACATTTATTCAAATTGGATGTAAGAACTTAATGATTCTTCAAAAGCAACAAGTTAAAGGAAATTTTGTGAATTTTGGTTTGCAACCTTACTTCAGAATGTTAATATAAAGAAGTGTAGACCTGATCTTTTTAGATTAAGGGTGTCAGCCCACAGACAAGAACTCGAATCAGGCAGATTGAATAAACCTGAAGCCATAACTGTTCAAGATAAAAAAATGTCAACATTGCAATTTTCTTGAGGATGCGTATCATTATATATCAGAATGTTGCTTATATGATGGTATTAGGAGATTGAATATGAATAAATATTACTGGAAAACATAATACAATTTATTTAATTCATGCAATTGGATTATACAAGTACCATTATAAACTTATCTATGTATGCACATAAAGCATTTAGTAAAAAAAATCTGTATAAATAGTGTAATGATTAATTGTATATATAATTCATTACTCAAACTTGACCTCTCGCTCTCTTGTATATTCGTCTTTGTTGTGTTTGATGCTATCGGTATAGCATTAACAACTAATGAAATTCAATACCAATCACATGTCTTGTCTTTGTATATGTAACTAGGTTTGATCATGTATACTCATGGAATGTATGTCTGTTGTATATATTGAATAAACCATAAACCGTTATTGCTCGACATAGATACATTTTTATTTTGCAAAACCTACATGTGTATAACAGTTTTAATAAAATGTATTTAGTTGTATAGTAAACCAATGGTCTTAAACTTATACATGCGATTGAATTGTTGACCCACGATTATAACGTTTAGACACTATTGTGTTGTTGGAACAGTATTTATATAACGATTTTCTCCGATCGGCGTCTAAATGGGGTAAGACAAGGGGTGCACATCATCGGGTGCGGTATGATGAACAGACATTTGTAGCGAGCATTTATAGGAAACGGTCGTCTGAAGGAACGCGACATCGTGAAGGGGACGAATCGGAACGGGCATCACTCAATGAGTTTATGATAATCCCTCCCCTCCAATGTATTTGTTTAAATTTTAAAATCGCAAACAATTAATTATCTTCCGGGATAGAGGTTTTACAGAAGCTGTGATGTCAAACATCAATACACAGAAGACATTAAGTACTGGAAATATGCGTATACAAATACCGACATTTTCGTGGGACATTGTTGCTACGTTTGCAACTCTGAATGTATATATATACTCATTGTTTTAGTAAGGTACCATGCAATTCTCTTCGATTATGTTGATGACTAGCTTGACATTTGAAAAGCATTAATATGTTATAGAATGTCTTGTTTTAGCTGTGGACAAAAATACCGTGTACGTACGGATTGGATTCGAATGAAGTTGTACACATTTTGCGCACGTATCACTCAATTATCTCAATTAACATTTTAACACCCCTCACCTGTTTTCATAACAACTCTAATTCGTATAGTGGTTTACCTTTTATTTCTTAACTCTCTTGCTCTGGCATCGTTCCTACCATTGAGTAATTAAATTGTAATTAAATTGAAAACGTTTAATTTCCTTTTATTATTGTTTAATTTGAGTTAAAATGCTATAAGGTTAAAATTTATTTAAACTTAAATGCATCATGAATATTGCTGGGCCAAGTGTGAGGTTGAGCGCTCTAAAACCGGTTTAAACCCCCAATGCTTTGCATTGACCGTTCCAAGGCGGTGACCCCAGCTTTATTCGTATATGTGTTTATGTTGTTTTGAATTGTGCTGTTTTGTACTGCTTTGTTCTGTTTAGGCAACCGGTCACTTGTCTTAAATAATGGACCAACTAATCGTATATTATAAGAATTCAAAACTACTCCAGCAGCTGGAGTTTCACTTCTTTATATTCTATCAAGTTCAACAATGCGGTCCTCGCGCTCTCATACTACTGCTACCTGGCTTCGTATTCGGGTATAATGGTTTAATCGTTAAACGTAAGCTTCCAAATTCAAAATGTTCCACGTTGAATTTGTTTATGGTAATGAACTATCCCTTGGGCAACGGTTTGATATTAACGCGGTTGGTAATGTTTACTGGTAATATTTATTGTCATTGATAACCTATATATCTGATTTGGTGGTGCATCAAACAGGAACCGTGCCTTATAATTGAACAAAATACTTTGTCCTGAAATAAAATTACCATATTATTTCGCTAATCGTATTATGCCCGGTTACCAACTAAATACGTTTACGTCTATTAAATGCTTTACAAATGTCTCCGCAGTTATTCAACAATATCTGAAGGCCCATTATCAAGTTGCACTTGTCCTATCATCTTTCACATAACAATCATCTCGTCAAAAGTGTGTATGGTTTTGAGCTTCAGAGTGATATGTCATAATAGTACACTAAGAGGGTAAAAGAGGCACATAATAATAATTGCCTTAAGAAATAGAGCATACATATCAACGAAAATATACCTCCTTTATTTTTTTCGGAGTTTTCTTCAGGCAGTCATGGGCGCAGGAAATATTCAAACTGGTATTATTTATGAAGTTTAACTGAAAGTGCCTATTATGCTTTATTTTTCTCTTTGCATAAATTCTATATAAGAAGGTTTGTGTTTTTGGCAAATCTAAATTCTCTTGCTTGCCTTCATACCGTCACATAACCTTGAAAACATTACTCCCAATATTAAAAAGACAGCATTTTACAAGTGATATAATTTTTGTTGAAAATTCAGTAACTGAATTATAAATTTCCTGAAATCTGTATTAAGTGCTTTTAAGACATTCACTAGTCCTATACATTTACTTACCGGTATTACTCTACGTTATGTGCATTACTCAAATTTATAGGGTGAAATTACCTGTAATTAGTGCAAATGCCAACAATAATTGTTCCAAATAAATAAAGATTTAAGGTGCATCCACTACTTGTATGAATCTGCTTGATGTTATCACCGTCAATGAGTTGTAAAACACACGTGTGTTATGTAACGGAAATAACGAAAAGATCGTAAAGATGAATTCGGATAAAAATGAAACAATTGAAAAATTGAGAGAAGGAGATCATCTGTGTTTCCTACAACTATTAATATTGCTAAAAAGAGGTTGTTAAAAAATTCAATGTGTTTGAAAACTTAGAGTATATACGGTTTTTCCGCAAGAATTGTTTTCGGTTAGTCCCAACGGTTTTAATTTGCTTAAAACTGTATGTTTGGTTCATATATATCATTCCTAACTATGAAAAAAAATTACAAATCGTCAAATAAGAAAACAAGTGCTCGTGTTGATCGCTGTTAACATATTGTCAGCCTTTTTACATTTCTGTAGCGATACGGCCAACAGTATATCGGTTATGTCTTATTGATCTATCTGAAGTTGCTTACGTGTTCTCAGAAATTCTCATCGTGATCATATTTAAATGATTAGAAAGATACAATCAAGCATTTGCTTCTAACATGTTCAACATTTTAATATAAGTGGAAGTACTATAGTTCATTTGCTTAAAGTGCCATGGAGACTCAACGAAGTCCGTTTCATAAACATCAAACTTATACATGTATTTGTTTTACAATGCTTTGTATTCCATATAGCCACCCCGTTTCACTAGGTTTAAATATCCTAAAAACTAAATGTTATAAGTAGTAAGGCTCTTTACTTATCAGACACAGACATTTATAGCATGAATGGTTAGGAGCCTTTGGTGCACATAATACATAGGCTATGTATACATGTAAACATGTAAAATCTTGTCAAACTCGGATAATTTATAATTTGTTTGAAGATAGCTTCAATGGAGAGCCCTAAGAATTGCACAGGGATGGGCGGTGTTAAGGTCAATGTCATTGAAAATCAATATTGGATTCCGCTTAATATTCGAAAACAATTTATAAAAACATTATAACATGTATACATTAATAAGGGCTCAAGCTGTCGTTCGCCATTTGAATCGTTTGCGAAAATATTATAAAATTGGCTATTCAGATTAAATCTCATTTAACGTCCTTATTGAAGCGGGGAATAAGTGTATTATTGCGTTATTTTGAAAAACTGGCAAAAAAAGAGTTCGAGATTGTACATAAAAAACAATGTTTTCCTAATCTAATTGCTTGCAACATTCGTTTCCTGCTGAGAACATCGTTTAGAATTCCTAGGTTTAAATCAATTTAAGTATATTTATATGCCATCCAGCTTAGTTTGACATTCTGACATTCATTTTAAATAATTTTAAAGAACACCTTCGATGTTATATATCACATTCGTTGCAGGGCATTTGGTCTGAGGCCCTGATGCATGATCTATTTAGAGACCCTTATTTGATCCGTTCTGAATCCAACTTTTTCTTTAATTGTTACTTGACATAAGAGCGAGCCTTCATATAAGGTTCTTTTTACTGGTTATACTGACGGGTTCAATTTAAATAAACATTAATAATTAGGCATAATTTAATCTAAAGAAGACTCCATTCAATTATTTGTTGATTTTGTATCAGTGCATATTGCATTTCTACTCAATCTACTGACAGATTTACTTTATACAATGTGAGAGTGTTTGCGTATCCGTGTAAACAGATTATTAAAAATACTGAATGTAAACTTGCTAATTTAAAAAGCAATTTTAATACTATTTGCATGGCATTTCACTGAAATAGTATTGTCATATATTGCAGGAATAACTGTTTCTGAACGAAAGTGTCTAGATTCATTATTATTATATTGTAATTTAATTTCAAATCTCATAGCTGTGATGACCTTTAAAATTAATAAAATCTATTCGATTTGAAGTTATACTAAATTATTAATCAATTTAATATTGACACAAAAGCAAACAATTAACACAGTTTGCTGAAGCTCACAATATCGAAAAATTTATTGTTGAAAGCTTTCGCACATGATAATGCTACTTCGTGTGTCTCTAAGTGTACTGTTCTTGTATGAAATACATACTAATTTGAACGCTTACCAATCACACATATTGTTTGCAAATAATGTATAGTTTATTAAACTGTAGTAAATGTGAATGTATCTTAGTCAGACAAAGAACACATTGAAATGAATAGTTTAGCATCGATTAGTATCAATTGATAGAGTCCAATGTTTGATAACGTTGTTCATGTCTGAACACCATCCTTGACCGTGTTTGAGGTCCCAAAGAAATATTGTCTCTGTAATTCTCATATCGGGCATTTTGTCAATCCGGATTGATTAGCGAAAAATTTCCATGAGCTGAGAACATGTGTGTGTCGCCGTTAAGACGTTAATACTGTCATAAAACATATATAAGAAAGCTCATGGAATAACATTTTTTTAATCCATCCGGTAGCAGGTCTTCACCCCATGCTTTGCAATGTCTACATTTCAGTACACCCTTTTGTTCACCGAAGATTAATACTTAATATGCTTTTGCTTTATGGAATACAATTCAAGGTCCACCATGTTCTAAGGCCATTCGATTTGTGGTTTACAATATTGCCGTTAGGTTTTTAATCGGTTTAATAAAAGTCACATACAAAATGTGATTAAAATCAGTAGTCAAACATTACCATTAGTGCGATTATCGGTCATCGTTCGATATGCATCACTCAGACATTTGACTTCGCGCGGTTTGTTTATGTTTGAGTGCTTATATGCTTAAAAAGGATTGCGTGGTCGGTTATCTACTATTCCGGTTGTAAACATATAAAGTAAAGGTCAATGCATTATCTTTATTTTCATATCATACACATTTACTTTTGCGGGAATTCTGTTCGTTTTTCTCTCATAGTTCACCCATAAAGGCTGATGCAATAGTTGCCGTGTCAAATCATACTAAAAGATCACACGGTGCAAGATTGTCATAGGTCATTAAATCAAAAAGTATGATTTCATTGTGAATTTGCTTAACGCTCTTGCATTTTCCAAGACCGTGTAGTGGACACAAGATTATTTTAGTAGTCAACAGTAATTCAAACCTGGTGAGTTTTAAAACGCTTTACATTTATTTATTGGACATTTTGTATTATTGTATCATTAACTGTATCTGCATTAGTGTAATTATTGTGATACGCATTTCATTTATATTTCATAGTATCAAATGTTTTGTTATGTTTGTAAAAATACTGTTATTGTTTTGTTGAGGTCTTTCTGTAAATGGACTACATTGGTCTACGTATACAAAACCTAAATACAACTTATATATGGACTTTATTTGTCATTATCCCCCAGCCGACACCCATTACGCGTTACTTATAACATAACTCAGTTACAGTATGCTCTTCAAATGATTTTAATAATTAAGAGTTTAATTTTTTGTAGACACTTAATTTACTTACGCTTTTCTTTTCGCTTCAATGGAAATTAAAGTGTCATTTTATGCTGTTATTCTTCTATTTCATATACAGTATTATGTCCTTCGTTAAAATTCAAGATATGAACACAAATACATTTAGTATCAAATATGGTATTGTTGCTTAAATTTGACATACCACACTTATGTATTTAGCCTTTGTCCGATTGACTCAGTAAATAATACGATTCCGCAGTCACACACGTTCGCCATTTATGTAACCTGACAACCACTTGACATGTTATTTGTTTTTCTTTTGTAAGACAGCAAATTCAACCATGATGTTCAGGTGTGCAGTTCTCTTAAATAGATTGTTGTCGTCAACTACGATTTTCACTACGAATGCTATAATTGATAAAAACTGTTACTTATAAATACTTTATTTTCGCGGGCAAACAGAGCTGGATATTAGTTAACAAAACATCAAAATAAGCCATCCAATGTCTCACCTGAATTTTATCGAGAGTTCGATAAACGTGTCAAAAGCCCCTACTCCCCGAAGTTCGGTAGTTAAATGTTCGCGAGTTGAATAAAACAATAGTGCCAATTATAAAAACATACCTCACTGTTTGTTACCACAACGGAACTGATTAATTGCTTTATTGCCTTGTTTTTTGACACGTTATTTGCTACCGTCAATTGTGCGGCATGTTGTTCATACTTGTCGTCAGCGCAAATTGGCAGTATGTCGCGCGCAAAACGTAAAATCATACGAATTGTATTATAGAAACACAATTATTGCAAAAAAAAGATTACTAATTTTTTTTTTCAGGTTAACCTTTTCCCGAAAATGTAATCGGTTAATTGGTCGTTTCGCATCTCTAGTTATTAATAATATTTTACTTACAGCGTTATGTATTATTATTCAAAGACTCTTAGATTAACACAGAATTAAAGAATCTCTTGGTAGCCTCTTGTATAAGGTGTTCATAAAGCTCTAGGTAGTCTATTGGATAAGGTGTTGATAAAGCTCTAGGTAGCCTATTGGATAAGGTTTTCATAAAGCTCTTGGTAGCCTAGTGGATAAGGTGTTTATAAACATCTAGGTAGCCTATAGGATAAGATGATCATAAAGTTCTAGGTAGCCTATTAGATAAGATAGTCATAACGCTCTAGGTAGCCTATTGTATAAGGTGTTCATAAAGCTCTTTGTAAGAGTATTGACAGTATTTCCGCAACAATTGTTTTCTGTTCGACCAAACCGTTTTAGTTTTCTAAATACTGGGTCTATATATTTCATTCCTAACTATATAAATATATGAAAATTATCAAATGGTCAAATAAGAAAACAAGTACTCATGTTGATCGCGAATAACGTATAGTAAACCTATTTGTTCTCCTTTCTTTAGCGATTTGGCCAACAGTATCTTCAGTTAGGTGTCGCATTGATCTATCTCAAGTTGCCTACGTGTTTTTCAGTAATTTGCATCTAGAAAAACTTTAAATGATTATTAAGATAGAAAAAAAGCATTTTCTGCTAACATAGTGTACATTTGAAAAGTGCGAGTACTATAGTTCCTTGGCTTTAATTGCCTGAGGACTCAACGAGTATGTAAACTTTTTTTAATAAACGTTGTTTTCCAAAATAGCTATCCCGTTTTATTAGCTTAAAATATCACTTTATGTATTAAGTATTACGAGTATTTACGTATCAGCCAAACACATTAGCATGATTGGTTAAGAGCCTTTGGTGCACATAATGCATAGGCTATGTGCACATGTAAAATCTTGACAAACTAGGATACTAAGTTGTGTTTGTAGATAGCTTCAATGAAAAACCCTTATATTTGCAAACGAGATGGGCGGTGTTAAGGTCAATGCCATTGACAATCAATATTGGGTTCCGCTTGATTTTCGAGAACACTTTTGCTTTTCTAAAAGCTTTAATACAAGCATGCATTAAAAAGGGCTCAATCTGTTGTTTGCCATTTCAGTCATTTGCGAAAATACCGTCTACGAAAAAATAATGGATACAACTTATATATAGACATAGTTTGCCACTAGCCCCCATCCGACACCCATTAGGCGTAACTTCTCAGATAACAAAGTTTCAGTATGAACTTCAAATGATTTTAATGATTTAGAGTTTAATTTTCGGTGAACACTTAATTTACTTCCTCCTTTCCTTTCGCTTCAATGGAAATTACCTGTCATTTTATTCTCTTATTCTTTTATTTAATATTCATAACTTTGTCTCTCGTAAACGTTCAAAACATGAACAAAAATACATTTATCAACAAAGATGATAACTTTTTTTTTCTAAAAATTAAAAACCCCAAAACTATGTATTTGGCTCATATCCGGTTGACTAAGTAAAGAATACGTTCCCGAATGCGGTCACGTTCTCCATTTATGTAACCTCACACCCAATTGACATGTCTTTTGTAAGACAGCAAATTCTACAAGGATGTGCATGTGTGCAATTCCCTTAAGTAGAATGTTGACCCCAATGAAGATTTGGGTGGATAAATAGACATTACCGTGTAGAAAAAGCTAGTACACAGTTTCATGATGATGATGATGAAGATGATGATGATGATGATGATGATGATGATGATGATGATGATGATGATGATAATGATAATGATGATGATGATGATGATGATGATGATGATGATGATGATGATGATGATGATGATGATGATGATGATGATGATGGTGATGATGATGATGATGATACAAATATTTTAAATGTTAGAATTTTACCTGTTTTGTTTAAACTATTGAATTGTATTTCGGGAATATTCGTAAACAATTTGGAGACAATGTTTTATGATGTTATGAAATCGAATGTTTGAACACATTATCCATATATGTATTCCGTCCCCTGCATTGAAACTATTCTATTTGGAGACATAGAGAATACTAGGTTAGCGTTGAATACAGAGAAGTTTATGTTGCGAGGCTTAGAACGCCGGGAGTGCGAGCGCGAGGATTATCCTAGTATTCTATTTATCCCATTTGTTTGTTTTTTTCAACGCGACATTTAACATAAATAGATCTAATAACCTTAACAATAATTTTAATTCAGTCTTAAAAGCGCTTAAAATCTAACAAATGTATTTGTTCTGGAACGCAAAATAGTCTTTAAAAAACACACACAAACTGTAAATCAAGTAAAAATATCACCATATGCCTCGATTCAATTTTACGCAGTATGCGAATTTAAACACATTACGACCGCGAAAAGAAGATTTTACTTTACTATAATTCATTTTATTTTCGAAAGAAAATGAATCAAAATCCAATATGGCGGCGATTTCTCCTGACAAAATGATGTCGATGTCAACATACATGTACACCATCGACGACCTAGTTCTGGCTACCATAACTTTAAATGTCGCTTTTTATGATTTTTGACATGCGCGACTTTGTACAGGTCTGTCAATACTATATTAACTGTACGCTGAAGTCTCTTTAGCTATCGACGACCTTGACAATTTTGACGAGTAAACAGCAATTGCAGCGACTGACACTTAATTTGACTTAATATACAGGGCAATACGTTTTCCGACTTCGGACGACGAATTTAAGGACGCGCAGAACGTGTTTTTTGATATATATTATGGGTATGCCGTGTGTGTTCCGATGCATCAATGGCGCCCATGTTAAAATCGTTTCCGCGAGAACAGGGAACGACACAAGTACAAACAAAAACCAAAACACGTTAGAACTAGTATCTTACCTTTAATTATCCTTTAAAATCCATCTAATAATCCATTTAACTTAATAATTGACGATTTTGCATCTAGGGTCTTTAATAATTATTTTAGCATAGTTAAATAAAGACCCTAATGCCATCCTTTCACTATATTCAAATGAGTTTATGAACTCAATAACCTTTCTTCTTCGTCACACGCTACGTCATGTACTCTACATTACTGCTGTTCGATGAAAATGAACCGGAGCAGTTTATCAAATTAATAGCCGTTGGTAAACTCGGTTGCATTTGCAGATTTCTGCATACAAACATAATTATGTTTAAACTTGCACAATGTTTTATTTATCTATGGTAAATGACCTCAATGTACAAGAAAATAATTTAATATATAAATACACAAAGAATGGAAAACATTCCAGTACACAACAGATAAATGAGTGGATAATACCCGTGTACAAAATGGGACGTTCCCAATTCCAGTGTGGTGCTATTTTTACCATCTTATACTTTACACAGCTCTATGCCTAACGTGAATTAAACAGGAAAACAAACATTGCAGATTATTTATGAATTGTGCGATATGTGTATGGCTTGTTGTACATTCTTAATGTTTAAGTTAAATGTCAAAAGTATATGCATGGATTATAAACAATGCACATTACACGAAATAAGGAAAATGTGATCAATTGACAATTCAGATATGTCGATATACAGTACATGTAGAAAGCATGTGAAATAAGTCGCGTTTATAATAAATCGTCAAAAAAATTGGAGAAATGACGCAATAAGTATGTCATTTTATGACGCCATCAATCAGCTGATTCATTATACGGATGGCGAAAAATTATGTCATATGAATAGATTTAAAGGTTGAAGGTCGTATAATTTTGAAGCTTAAGTTTTCTCGACTTTGTTTCTTATGAAAAATCATTCAGTGGTAAAGTAAAAAGTAGTCCGTGCACGCGACAGGTATATCCCACAAGGTTGCATACAGGCTAGTATATTCCATAAGGTGTTATACCGTCAATGTCGCATTAAAAATGGGATAAAACACGTGTGACTACCAAACAATTTTAAAACAGCTCATGCTGTTCACAAATTTAAAGTAAATAGTAAGCGATTTGATTCGTAAGTAAGCTACAGAACGACTCTCAACCCTTTTCTGTTTTGTTCCCTTATCAAATATTTTAAAACTACTTTTATCTTCTTCCCATAACTCTTCCACTCTATATTCCACCTGCAATTGAAACACTAGATACGGAGTTTGTCTCTTTCTTATACTGTTATTATTGTGTAATTACCAAAATCCAATCATGTTCGCCTGAAAACATGTAATTGAATTTGTATAGGGAGAAGAACTATATACGAAATTGTATTTCGTTCTAATCCTATTCAAACATGTTCATTGTATAAATGTTTCATGTAATGATATGTAAAAACAATGTGTATTGCTTGAAATAAATATGTTTAAACTAAATGTTTGAACATGTATGGTATTCAGAAACTGGGCAGGGTCAATATTATATCATGTTACAAAATTACCTACATGTGAACATTTATGGTAATCGGAAACTGTTCAGAGTCAATTATATGTTAGATTACGAAATCAAATGTTTGAATATGTATTGTATTCGACAACAATCGAAACTGTTCACGTATGACGACGGAATGAGCTATACAAAACACGTCTTGTATTCAGCTATCGCATTGTTTTCTTCTAACGGTAAGGGTTAGATAAAACTGACAGAAATGTTGAGATAAATATTTAACAATCTTACACGAAACAAAGCCAATAATACAAATATAAAGCCTCGCCATGCTAAAAGTATATGATCCGATTTAAGTATTCGAAACGGTCGCCAAGGTTCCTCAACTAAACTGGAATGTTTTATTGAATTGCCTCTTTATTTTTTAAATAAAAAACATGTACTCAAATTTAACAACGGGTACCTGGTCTCGATGGTGACCAGCCCTACGCCGAAGTTAGCTCAACAACTTCCTTTGCCGTATACAAATGCATTTAAAAAAATATGTGTTATCGAACTATTTTGCAATATCTCTGTCTCTCTGTCTCTCTCCCTAGCTACGCCCTATTCATATTAAATCAGAACACACATACTGCTAGTTTCTTGCTGCTATAACAATACAAACTTCAAAAGTGAAAGATTTGGGAGCATAAAAACGTAAAATGCTACAGTCAAAGGAAATCCCTGGGCGTTTTGTACTACGTTTTAATTAAAATATATTGTTTTCATAACTCTATAATCCCGGGCATCGATTGGTGTATTAATAGCGTGTATGTCTATTCAATATCAAATTTATTAAAAGATTACTCTATAATAACAGCAAAACCGGATCTTTGCAATGCACATGTATTATGGGTATATAACTGTCTTATTTTAAAAACATTTAAATATTTATTTTGAGCTTGTGTTGCAATGTGTTTGTTAAAATGTCACAAAAAGCAACGAAGGTTTGTAAAGGTGCAGAACTCACCCGAAACTTAGGTGGTATAACATATTTATGATAATTGTATAAAATTAAAGCCTCTATAACGCCCAAAATTAACGAAAATTTCGTAAAGTATTTCGTAAAATAAAGGTTACACCTAAACAATCAGAGTTCCTTATAGCAAATAATATTTACATTTTCTCACGCGTTTTCATAGCGTCGATTAACAATGATTATTGAAATAAAAATAAGACCAACAGTATACATGTTATTTGAAATTGTTAAGTTGCAAAATACATTTAACGTAATAGATGAATCAAAGAAAATAATATAAATTATTTTTGAACTGCATCTTACTTTGAATCTTGAAAACGCTAATTCAATTTACTTCAGCATTTATATCACTTGAATTTACAGAGTGTGGCGGGAACCTGACAGAACCTGGCATCATAACGAGCCCCAACTTCCCGTCTAATTACACCAACGACGTTCAATGCACCTGGGACATCCGCGCACCAGTGGGCTACCTGATAAATGTGCATGCTTGCCATTTTAATTATTGTTCAATCAAATAACAACATTTTGTAAATCTGTATGTGGCTTTTTATAAAAAAGTGGATCATATTTTCATAGCATTTGACATTCTAAAGTTGACATTTAAAATTGATCTAATAAGTTAAAATATGTAATCAAAACTACAATATGCTTTACATGAGCACAGTTTCAACACAATGAATTCACTCTAAATGACTTCTCTTTTGTGTATTCAGGTGAATTTTACAGACTTTGAACTGGGGGACTACATTGACTACCTTAAGCTCTCCAACGGACCTAACGCCTCCTCTCGGGAATACGAACTGTACTTCTTCTTCGGGAATGCGCCACTTAATGAATTTAAGTCGCAGTCGAACACTGTACGTATTGTCTTCACAACAGACATCCGGAATACTGCGAGGGGTTTCAATATGACGTACACATTCTCCGTACAAGGTAGGAATAATAATAATAATTCCTCTTTCTGCGTGTCGATTAAAACAAAGATTCAAAATAAAAATATATTTCGGATCTATTAAACCGTCGGACTTTCTTACCTTTATTTTTATGATATTTATTTCTGAAACTTCATTTGCACATATCCGCTACATTCCGGTTCGCGGGATTCACGGATCGTAATTTCAATAACACTTGTCAGGTGATTAATGTAGTTAAATATGCTAAAGCATAGTTTGGCCTATCAAAAACGTTTTACCTATCTTTTTGTTGCATCAAGTGTTATATCCATATCGTTCAATTATTCAAATAAGATATTGACTCATGTAAGTGTTTTCAAATGAATGTAATTCATTTTTTGAAATCATATACACATTTCCGATTAATGTGATGTGAAACAAAGTTCTCCATAATTTCCTGTAAATAATTTGTATTGATTAACAGAAAGCTAAAATGATGTTTCATTTAAACGTCTCATCATATTCGCGAAAAGCGTGAGCTTTAATAATGGATTGGCAGGCAATAACTACACTTTGCAATGTTGTTAAATTGATTGCCAGTGCTTCACAACGACCCAGTGTTTTCTGACTATTTGTGTTATTTGGCATTCGATATTTCGTAAACGTTCTTTAGTTAGTTCATTAATATATCGTTGAATGTAAAACTCTCGTTTGTAGGTTAAATGTACTTGATTTATGTCATTATATCGTTTATTCATTTATCAATGTGAACGTGTTATTATATTCTTCAATGCACAGAGCTAAATATTGTTGTAATGCTAGTTTGAAAATTAAAATAACTTACAAATATGTGTGTCGGAAACACATGGACTTCAGCTGTTAACCTTAGTCATCGTTTGACGTTTAGTAATGTTGTGCAGGTCCTTTTCTTCAAAACAACAGTCACATCGTGGGGATCATGGTTATTACTATAGGCCTTCATTCATATCTACATGGCCGAGGTATTTGATATTTAGTGGTTAGCTTTACTAACAGGAAACATGACATTAGTGGCCTCTGATTCAACATTTACCAAACAGCGCTCCAAATTGTCATATTGTTTGATTATTCCCATTTATTCAAATGGGAAATACACATTACTAATCTCATCAAGTTGTATCTCAGCCAAGAAAACTTGATTCGTTTATTATTATTCAATAATTTAACCGGGTTATATGGACGTGGTACCACTTTGGTTTTTGATATTCTCAGTATTAATTTCATTTGCAAACATTAATGAAATTGTATTTTAATCAAATTAAGCTAAGTTGCAAATGATTGTACAATGATCCACCGTAGTATACTTTATTAACTATAAGTAGAAATCAGCTAATCCCTAGGTACAAATAACATTTATGGAAAATAAATATTCGCGTACTGACAAAAGTTTAAGGAAATTATTTAGAATGAAAATAAATCGCACCTTTGATGTCGATTCTTTTTTTTTACTTCATGTAACTGACGGTAAAAAACGTTTTCAATTAGATCAAATTGTGTATTGTTGTTAACATTTTATTTCGAATTCATTTCCTCAAAATGCCGCTTTGTCAATGGGTTTAAGGGAAGAATCGCTTGATGATGAACAATTTGCTTCAAACGCGACCATAGCGGAGAAAAGGCTAACTCCTACACGCAAAATTCAGTTTGTACGGGTTACGGAGACAACCAATATCTATTTTTGGGTATTTTGTGAAATAAGTATATACTGACAAGGAAAGTACTTTCACGCTGATTGTTAATTGCATATATCCTTAGAATTCGCATTTTATTGACAACTGTTCCGGTGATATCATGTAACCAGCGCGTATTCATCATTTTGACACTATTATTTGTGTTCATTATCACTCGATCCTGTCTTACTGCGTTTGATAATATTATACCTACAACAAGCATAACAGTTGTTTCAGGAAAGATTATTGATGCATCTATGGGATAAGTGATGTATTAAACGTCATCTATTGATGACGTTCAATTGAACGAATGTTTATGGACGCTAAGTTTCGTTTAGTTGCAGGTTATAGCCGCGATTTGATTCTCATGGAAATAATGCGATCTTAATGTTGGCGTAGGCGTTATATCTGAGAAATATCTAGTTTTTGAGTTTTTTTGTTTAAATATTTGTTTATGGGAAAAACCACGCGCGAAAAAAAACATTGTGACGTCTCGTCACAAACAGCGCTAGCTAGCCGCCATCTTGTTGGGCAACGAAGAAACCTAGTTGCACGTTTTTGATTCAATATGCAAAGAAATATAATTAATACAAGTGTATGGTTGTTCAAACAAGACAAAATACTTTGAAAGTGTCGTCGTGTTCATGAATATGTCCGACGAGTTGAAGCAAAGTTTACATGGCGAGGCTTGCCGTGAGCAACACATCATTAGCATTATAAAAGTGAGTAACAAATCAACAAAATAATCGAAAATAATTATAATTTAACGTAGCTCACACTTGGCTTTATTAAAATATCGATTGCAAATGAACCCGTTTTGTAGAATAAGTTGATGAAACTATTTCAGCTTTAACAATTGTTATAAAAGAATACTTTATTTACTATAAACGACACGCTTACCTCAAAGACAACGTTAATCCAATGTTTATAACAAACACCTGGAAACGATATGCACGTCCACCTGTATTCGTCCACGTTTTTATCAAAACTTAGTTTAAACCACACTATATATGCAAAGGTATGATGATGTTTAAACTTAAATACACAGAATTGTGTAGATACCGAAAAAGAATTTATGTTAGTCGATAGTGTTTTGGAAAATATTGGCATGTCCGACAAACTGCAGTTGTTCGCTCTTTTCACGTTTTTAATATTATAGTCAAGGGAAATAAAATTATACTCATAAAGGTAGCTTATCGAACGGTCACGAAACAATAAAAAGGTATGTGCGTATTATGGTAACCATCAACTAATGTACAGAAAGAATCGGTTTTTAATTTGATTTGATCTCCCCACTCATTTTATCCCGCGAAAACCGTAATGTGTCTTAATTGTTGAACAGTATAAAACAGTATAATTTGAAGCTTTTAAAGTACATTCGTTAGTTAAAATTATTAAATTGGACAACAGCCCTCGTATTCGGTTATACTGCTTGTATCGTTAAGCATCAGTCTCCAAATTAAAAATATAAATGTTTCTCTTTGACATTGTTTATGACAATAGATTCTACGTTAGACAACGGTTCTATATTTCCGCGGGAGGTAATTTTGACCTTTCCCATCATCAATTAGTCACCCATTTGATAACAACATTTGCCTATTTTTTATATTCTAATGCGGTAAAAGTTTGTTAATAAGTAAAAAGCCTCTTTGCCCAAAACAAGCACCCACACGACAAATTATTTAAAGGTTCACGCGAGTTCATGCAATACTTTTACTCGTACGTTATTTACCCATTGATAAACTAGTATATCATAATTCAGTTCAAACATGGCGAAGTTACTGTATTCTACGGAATCCGGATGGTTCCATCTTTAATCTCGCACTTCTTTCATCAAGGTCGACAAATGACCCACGAAGCGATACACAATATTTTGCGCGACAGGCGCGTAGACGCAAGATATCTTGCGCGACAGTCGCGGCGACGCACTATAGTTTGCGCAATACTCCAAGCGACGCGTGAGAATGTACCACGAAATATCGCCCTTGTGTAAGTAGCCCAAAACGCGATATATCGTGTAAAATATATCGTGCGTCGCCGCAACGGTCGCGCAAAATGTAATAATAAATAAAAATTATGTATTTTTGCAGCAATTCGTTTCTGTCTGAACAAACGGTTTTAATTTTCTTAAAGCTGTATGCTGGGTCTGTATATTCCATTCGTACTGTAAATATATTAAACTCATCAAATGGTCAAATAAGAAAACAAGTACACGTGTTGATCACTATTTACGTATTGTTAACGTATTGTGTGGGTTTTTTTTCATTTTTATATCGATTTTGTCAAAATTATCTTCATTTTTGAGTCTAATTAATCTCTCTAAAGTTGCCTATGTGTTCTTCAGTATTTAATATCTTGCGAAACCTTGACTGATTGTAAAGAAAGAAGAAAATCATGTCCTGCTAACATGTTCAACATTTTAATTTAATAACTTAATATGCCTGAAGACTCATTGATTATGTTAACTCAGTGTAATCAACATCAAATGTGCAAATGTATCTGTTTGCTTTACGAAGCTTTGTTTTGCCCCGAGTCACTAGGTTTAACTATCTTAAAAACTAACTTAATGCTATTAGTATTAAGGGTCTTTTCTTATCAGAAACATCAATTGAAGGCATGATTTGTTAAGAACCTATGGTGTACATAATACATAGGCTATGTTAACATGTAAAATCGTGTCAAACTCGGAGACTTTAAGTTGTGAATGTAGAAAGCTTCAATGAAGACCCCCTTACAATTGCATACGAGATAAATTGTGTTAAGGTCAAGGATATTGATAATCAATATTGAATTCCGCTAAATATCAAAGAACAAATGTGCTTTCTAAAAGCCTTAATACATTCATACATAAATAAAGGAATAAGCTCTCGTTCGCGATTGTTTTTGAGTCATTTGCGAAAATATTGAAATTTTTGATAATTAGATTAGCCGAATTGCAAACAAATCTCGTTTAACATCCGCATTGAAGCTGAGCATAACTGTTTAATTGCAAAAGTTGAAAAATTGGCAAACACCATTTTGGAGATTGTAATTGGAAACACAGTTTGCCTAATCTAATTGCTTGCAAAATTCGTTTTGCTGAGTGCACCTTTAGAATTATTAGTTTGTAATCAAGTATATGATATATGTTATCGAGCTAAGTTTTACATTCTGGATTTATTAATTTAAAATCATGTTAAAGCAAACAAGTAGTGTTACGTTTCCCATTTGTTGCAGGGAATTGGTCTGGGGCCCTTATGCGTGATCTCTTTAAAGATCCTTATTTGATCCTTTTCCGAATCCAATTTTATCTAAACGTTTACTTCATATAAAAGCGATCCTGCATATAATGTTGATATACTGACAGTTTCACACAAAATTATACATTGACAATTATATGGTTTGATATTGTTGTATATAAAGGGTATACTCAATATACCGACAAATTGACTTAAAACAATGTGACAGCCGAACGATATGCAATGATAGTTTACAGCTTGAATATATATGATTATATGGTCATATATTGCATGAATAACTGCTTGTAAAAAAAGATGATACATTCATTATTATAATGCATTTAATATCAATTCACAAAGCTTTAAGTAACTTTGAACGTTAATAATATGTGTTCGAATTATAATACTACTAAATTATTAATCAATTAAAATACTTCCAGTATCTCTACAGACATTTAATTATCCTCGATATGGTTGAATTGGTACATTTGATTTCAAAGTATATTTTTGGTTTTGCTACTTTATAATGTGATCTTGCAATTACACTTAAAGTTCACATATTGCATTTTCTGACGAGACAAAAACAATTGTTTTATTGCACAATATTGCATGAGCTGATACATTTGGTCATTTATCAACAGTTAAACACACAAAAATCTACACAGAATGTGGGAAAAAAATGTTTGACAGCTTTCGCACTTGATAATTCTACTGCTCATGTCTTAATTTAAAGTGCTCATCTAAAAAATACACGATATTTTGAACGCCTTCCAATTAAACCTATTGTTGTGCAATCAATTAATGGCTTATCATAATGTAGTTGCACAATCAAGTCACTGTTATGTTTAGTTTACCGCTGTATTTGAAAATCAGGTTGCAGCTCCACCCGATGTATTGGATAAAGACAGAAACACACGTTTCCTGCCGCTTTACTATTTAAAATCGTCAAATTCAAGACAAACACAATTTTTGAGAAGCAAAGCCTATAGTGCTGTGTTGATTAAAAGACCTGAGCAATTCGTACAAAATTTTAATTTATATTGTCATACAGCAAAACTGTACTGCAAGATAACGTTTGAATGAACCGCGATATACCGATATGGAGGTATATTGCTGCCCAACTAATATAAACACCCATGAACTTATGATATACTAACAAATAAATATAATAGAGACTTCTTAAGTATACTCATTATACAATCGAAATGCAAGTTATATTCACCACAATTATTAAACTGGCGTGTTACTTTGTCTCTAAGATACAAAAACTGCTTTTATCAAATATTATTCAATTCGAAAATGGTATGCTTTTTAAATCATGTTGGGTTCCTTACACAGCAGACACCTTTAATGTATGTTTAGAAGTTGAGCAATTTAGGGTTTCAGCAGTCTTGTAAATGCATGCAAACATATATATCAAACTGATATTATTTTGTTTTTTGTCGGTAGGTTTTGTGCTTGGGCTGCCAAAAAAATTTTGTCATTGTTCCATACACGTATCGTAGAATCTATTTTTAGCCTCACCAAGAACACAGTGCAATAAATAGTTTCACATTGATATGTATTGGTCGAATTGATAGATTTTAATGATCAACAATTTGTTCCATGTCGGAACAACATTCTTGACTGTGTTTGATGCCCCAAAGATATACTGTCTTTGTTTTTCTAACATCTGGCCCGTTGTGATTCCGGTCACATAAGAGGAGAATTTCCATGAGCCGCGAACATGTGTTTCTCGTCGTTAAGGCGTTAATACAGTCATAAAACATTGATAAGAAAAATCATGGATTACCTTATTTTTATTTTTAAGCAATACGTCCGGTAGCGCGTCTTTACACCCTGCTTTGCCATTTCTTCAAATTATATTAATGAAACAAAAACGACCACATTAATCAAATTGCTCATTTATGAACGTAAGATATGTAGCTTCTGCAAATAATGCTCTAAATCTGCTAACAGATAGACCATTTTAGATGCATTTAAGTGAAAAAATAGATATGAACACAAGGAAGCGTCCGCATACAGTCCTCTAAAATCTGTCAACAGATATAATTTTTATAACTGCAAAGGTATATATTAACACGAGGTAGCGCCCGCATATAATAATCTTAACCCATGTATGCTTAGTGGACTTTCCCATTCTTCTAAATTGGATCAATTTATTTCCAAAATTAGGGATTTCTAGTATATTTATTGCTATATTTAGAATATTTCTTACAGAAATTCCTAAAGCAAACAGCGCAGACCCTGATGAGACGCCGCAACATGCTGCGTCTCATCTGGGTCTACGCTGTTTGCCAAGGCCTTTTTTCTAGACGTTAGGCATAAACGGGTTAAATATGTCAACAGATTGACCATTTAAGGTTTAAACCTATGAACAGATATATATAAACACATGGTAGCGTCCGCATATAATACATTAAAATCTGTTAACACATCGACACATGTGGGTTTATAGATATGCACAAATATATATGAACACACACATAATGTACAGCAGTATCGGTATAAATTTGGAAACATTGTTTAAACGTGTGGATGTAATGCACTTAAAATGTAATTCACCAACTCAGTGCTAATTTCTATTAATTTATTGCCCATGAAAGTGAAAACTTACGAAGAAACGCTTGCTAAATGTGTACGAGGTTATTGAAAACACGAGTTGGAATTAACGCTAAACTGATGATTTTGTATTCATTTTGTTGTTAAACGAAACACATGTCAGTCTGATTACCAGACATTTCAAGAGTTTGTTTCCAGCCTGCCCACTCGGAAGGTACGGCATAAACTGTTTCAAGCAATGCCATTGCCGAATGAGTTCATGCGACGATATTTCGGGAGCATGTGGGGATAGTGGCTGTAAATATGGATGGCACGGAATAGCGTGCAATGAAAGTAAGTTGTCAATTAATGTTAATAAAACAAAACCAGACGCATAAAAATATAACATATATACCAATAAGAAAGGTAGCGTCCATTTCATGGCATATATTCAAAATAAGAAATATACATATAAACTATAGTTCAATTTATTACTTTTCTTTTCATATCATATAGATCTACATTTACTTTTGGGAAAGTCTTTCCACTCTCCACTCTGAGTAAACCCATGTAGTTGTTATGTACAATCATACTCAAGAATTGCACGGTGCAAGATTGTCCTGAGTCATTAAATGGAACTGTTTGATTTCATTATGAATTTACTAACCACTCTTGCACCGTCTAGTGGACGCAAGCGTATTCTTCTGGTCAACATTTATTAATTTATTGAACATTTTGTATTATTGTAGTATGCAATGTGTGTGAATTAGAATAATTAGTGTGATATTCCTTTCATTCATAATTCATAGCTTCGCATGTTTTGTTATGTTCGATAAAAAGTCTCATTGTTTTGTAGAGTTTTTTTTCTGTCAATTGACAATGTTGGTCGACGTTTACAAAAACATTGATACAAGTTGACTGTTTTTGCCATTAGCCCCGACCCGACATCTGTTACACGTAACTCCTCACATAACTCAGTTACAGTATGTATTTAAGATATTTGTATTAATATAATGTTTAAGTTTTGGTGAACACTTAATATACCTCCGCTTTTCCATGGAAATTAAAGTGTCGTTTTATGCTGTTATTCTTCTGTTTAATAAACATAATTTTGTCTTTGGTGTCCATTCAAGAAGTCACATTTGAATCACCACATTTATGTAATTAATCAGTATCCGTTTGACTCTTCAAGAATACGTTCCCGAAGGCGGTCACGTTCTCCATTTATGTAACCACCAACCCAATTGACATGTCATTTGTTTTACTTTTGTACGACAGCAAATTCTACAAGGATGTGCATGTGTGTAATTCCCTGTAATAAAATGTTGATCCCAATGAAGATTTGGGTGGATAAATAGACATTACCGTGTAGAAAAAGCTAGTACACAGTTTCATATTGTCAGATTGAATACACTACACACGACTATTTTGTTTGTATTCTGGATTCTGAAGGGATGCAAGGCGCAGGTATGATTCAAACTTTCATTATTCTTATTCGAACTTTTGTCAGTTGTGTGATGATAATGATGATGATGATAATGATGATGATGATAGTTGAAGTGGTGGTGGTGGTGATTATGATGATGATGATTATGATGATGATGATGATGACGATGATGATTATGATGATGATGATGATGATGATGATGATGATGATGATGATGATGATGATGATGATGATGATGATGATGATGATGATGATGATGATGATGATGATGATGATGATGATGATGATGATGATGATGATGATGATGATGACGACGACGACGACGACGACGACGACAACGATGATGATGGTGATGATGATGATGATGATGATGATGATGATGATGGTGATGATGATGATGATGATGATGATGATGATGATGATGATGATGATGATGATGATGATGATGATGATGATGATGATGATGATGATGATGATGATGATGATGATGATGATGATGATGATGATGATGATGATGATGATGATGATGTATAATGATACAAATATTTTAAATGTTAGAATTTTACCTTATTTGTTTAAACTATTGAATTGTTTTTCGGGAATATTCGTAAACAATTTGGAGACAATGTTTCATGATGTTATGAAATCGAATGTTTGAACACATTATCCATATATTCTGTCCCCTGCATTGAAACTATTCTATTTGGAGACAACACGTAGGACGACCAAACAATTTTAAAACAAGCGATGCTGTTCACAAATTTAAAGTAAATAGTAAGTGATTTGATTCGTAAGTAAGCTACATTACGACTCTCAACCCTTTTCTCTTGTGTTCCCTTATCAAATATTTTAAAACTACTTTTGTCTTCTTCCCATAACTCTTCCACTCTATATTCCACCTGCAAATGTCAACTTAAAACTTGTTTTTCACAATTGAACACTAGACACGGAGTTTGTCTCTTTGTTATACAGTTATTATTGTGTAATTACCAAAATCCAATCATGTTCGCCTGAAAACATGCTAGTGTATTTGTATAGGGAGAAGAACTATATACGACATTGTATTTCGTTCTAATCCTATTCAAACATGTTCATTGTATGAATGGTTCATGTAATGATATGTAAAAACAATGTGTATTGCTTGAAATGAATATGTTTAAACTAAATGTTTGAACATGTATGGTATTCAGAAACTGGTCAGGGTCAATATTATATCAGGTTACAAAATTACCTGTGTGAACATTTATGGTAATCGGAAACTGTTCAGAGTCAATTATATATTAGATTACGAATCAAATGTTTGAATATGTATTGTATTCGACAACAATCGAAACTGTTCACGTATGACGACGGAATGAGCTATACAAAACACGTCTGGTATTCAGCTATCGCATTGTTTTTTCTAACGGTAATGTTAAGATAAATATGTAACAATCTTACATGAAACATAGCCAATAATATAAATATAAAGCCTCGCCATGCTAGAAGTATATGATCCGATTTAAGTATTCGAAAGGTCGCCAAGGTTCCTCAACTAAACGGGAATGTTTTATTAAATTGCCTTTATATTTTTAAATAAAAAAAACATGTACTCAAATTGAACAACGGGTACCTGGCCTCGATGGGGACCAGCCCTACGCCGAAGTTAGCTCAACAAGTTCCTTTACCGTATACAATCGCAATTTATTTTAAAAGATGTTATCGAACTATTTTGCAATATCTCTGTCTCTCTGTCTCTCTCCCTAGCTACGCCCTATTTATATTAAATCAGAACACACATTCTTGCTGCTATAACAATACAAACTTCAAAAGTGAAACAATATTTGGGAGCATAAAAACGTAAAATGCTACGTCAAAGGAAATCCCTGGGCGTTTTGTACTACGTTTTAATTACAAAATATAGTTTTCATAACTCTGTAATCCCGGGCATCGATTGGTGTATTAAAGGCGTGTATGTCTATTCAATATCAAATTTATTAAAAGATTACTCTATAATAACAGTACAACCGGATCTTAGCAATGCACATGTATAATGGGTATATAACTGTCTTATTTCGAAAACATTTAAATATTTACTTTGAGCTTGTGTTGAAAAGTGTTTGTTATAATGTCACAAAAAGCAACGAAGGTTTGTAAAGGTGCAGAACTCACCCGAAACTTATGTGGTATAATATATTTATGATAATTGCATAAAATTAATGCCTCTATAACGCCCAAAATCAACGAAAATTGCGTAAAGTATTTCGTCAAATAAAGTGTACACCTACACAATCAGTGTTTCTTATAGCAAATAATATTCACATTTTCTCACGCTTTTTTATAGCGTCGATTAACAATGATTATTGAAATATAAATAATATCAACAGTATACATGTTATTTCGAAATTGTTAAGTTTGCAAAATACATTTAACGTAATAGATAAATTAAAAGAAAATAATGTAAATTGTTTTTGAACTGCATCTTATTTTGAATCTTGAAAATGCTAATTCAATTTACTTCAGCATTTATATCACTTGAATTTACAGAGTGTGGCGGGAACCTGACAGAACCTGGCATCATAACGAGCCCCAACTTCCCGTCGAATTACACCAACAACGTTCAATGCACATGGGACATCCGCGCACCAGTGGGCTACCTGATAAATGTGCATACTTGCCATTTTAATTATTGTTCAATCAAATAACAACATTTTGTTAATCTTTATGTGGCATTTAATAAACAAGTGGATCATTTTTTCATAGCATTTGACATTTAAAAGTTGACATTTAAAATTGATCTAATAATTTAAAATATGTAATCAAAACTACAATATGCTTTACATGAGCACAGTTTCACAACAATGAATTCACACTAAATTTCTTCTCTTTTGTGTATTCAGGTGAACTTTACAGATTTTGCACTGGAGGTCGACGTCAAGTGCAATGTATGACTTCCTGGAGCTCTTCAACGGACCTGACGCCTCCACTCCGGCAATCGGACGGTACTGCGGGAATGCGCCACCTATGGCATTTAAGTCGCAGTCGAACACTTTCCGTATTGTCTTCTTAACAGACAATTTGGATACTGCGAGGGGTTTCATTATGACGTACACATTCTCCGTACAAGGTAGGAATAATTATTATAATTCCTCTTTCTGCGTGTCGATTAAAACAAAGATTACAAATAAAAAAAATATTTTGGATCTATTAAACCGTCGGACTTTCTTACCTTTATGTTTCTGATATTTATTTCTGAAACTTCATATGCACATATCCGCTACATTCCGGTTCGCGGGATTCAAGGATCGCAATTTCAATAACACTTGTCAGGTGATTAATGTAGTTAAATAATAAATATGCTGAAGCATAGTTTGGCCTATCAAACACGTTTTACCTTTCTTTTTAATGCATCAAGTGTAATATTCATATCTTTCAATTATTCAAATAAGATATTGACTCATGTAAGTGTTTTCAAATTAATGTAATTCATTTTTTTGAAATCAGATACACATTTCCAATTAATGTGATGTGAAAAAGTATATCTACAAATAAACAGTTCTCCACAATTTCCTGTAAATAATTTGTATTGCTTAACAGAAAGCTAAAATGATATTTCATTTACAACGTCGCATCATCTTCGCGAAGAAGGTGAGCTTTAATAATTGATTACCGAGTAAAAACTACACTTTGCAATGTTGTTAAATTGATTGCCAGTGCTTAACAACTATGGAAGGGAATATCCGCCAGTCCATTCATGTCAGAAGTGTAATGCGCAATGTTGTAAACCGCTAAGTGCCTAATGTATAAATGCGAAATGCTAAACGACAAACCGCAATACGTCTCACGCTTGAGTGTAACTCGAATACGAAACTAAACTTAATATTAAAACTTGTTTCTTAACATTATAACACTGTCCATATGGTTTTGGGGCAATGTTGTAAACCGCTTATGATTAATGCTAACGATAAACCGCAATACGCTTGACTTCAATTCAAATACGAATTTAAAATAATACTTGTCATAGCTAGCTGTAACTGTAGCTGTATCGACGTAAATTGTCGCCCTTCACGTTTGTCAGTTGAAGCATGGGGTTACTTGCCTCGTATTGACGAGCGGTGAAATTAATTAAATGTTTGAATTTTTTAATGATTCATTTCATAGACCGCTCGATTTTTAACGAAAACATGGATAAGCATGGTTGTTTGCAGTAAATCTCGTAAGCTAATTATGCTCACAGACAATTTTCGGTGGAGAATTTAGTTGCCAGTCTCACGTTTGCCGGTAGAGCCCCGGTCAATCCCGGTTTGCTAACGCCGGTCGACCGGCGGCGAGAACCAGGATGATGGCGTATACTTTTTTAACGCGGTCAAACTATTTCCCGGTGCTGCCCCGGTTAAAACCGGTCAACAACCTGGCAGAATCTCGGTCAACCCCGGACTAGCTACGGTTTATCCCGGTGAAGCCCCGGCAGAGCCACGGTTGTCGCCGGTAATGCCCAGGTGGAGCCCCGGTGAAAGCCGACAGCGTCCCGGCAAAGCCCCGGTATACCGTTACTCCACCGGCACTCACCGGGGCTATACCGGCAGAGTTCCGGCAACGCCCCGTTTTAACCCCGATCGTCGCCGGTAATGCCCAGACGGAGCCCCGGTGAATGCCGGTGGCGTCCCGGCAGAGCGCCGGTTTACCGATGTACCGTAACTTTACCGGAACTCTGCCGACATTCACCGGGGCCACACCGGCGATAACCGATGCGTTGTCGCAGATCTGCCGGGGTCTGGAAAGGTTGTTTCCGGTGCAGCGCCGGTCGTTGCTGCTCCTTCCGGTATTAAACATATAAATACTTTCCCGATGGAGCCCCGGTCCATCCCGGTCGTCCCCGGTGCATCCCGATAGAGCCCCGGTTCATCCCGGATCACGCATCTGGGCTCTATCGGCATCATAGTGAGACTGGGCCTTTACTTTCTTCCGTCACACTTTTGTTACAGTTTCTCGTAGCGCCTTCAATATTTTACAGATCTCTTACATATTTGACATGAAGGTACCTTGCATGGATCTCTACCTTTTCATGAGGTTTGAGGTCAGTGGGGTCAAAGTCACCGAGGCAAATAATAGATTTTATCAAGGTCATGTACTTTAGTGACCAGTGTTATTTGGGTTGGAGTTCCAATTTAAAGAAAGAGTGAGTTTATACTATTATTGTCATTAATTATTATTAATACCGGTTTACTTTATTATGAACATAAGAGCAGCATCCATCGTTTTCAAGGATACTTCTTATTTTAATTCAGACGTACCGGGGGATACTTTCATGAACACGCGCTTTCAAAGCGAACAACCATGTATAAAAATACACGTGCAAAATAATTGACTTAATATGTGGGTGATTACTTTTAACATAAAACCATTATTCTCCAAATGAAACAATTACATGTGTAAACCCATATGCCGTCATGAGCACGAATCCGTTGGATTTTTTGCGACATCTTGATCCGTTCAAAAATAATGGAGCTGCAGTCATATTATCCCATATGTATTTACATAGAGCGGAATAAATATCAAGGGGTGGGTAACCTTTGTACCCTTATAACTTTTTAATTGCAGCTTTGTTTTTTTTTAACGGATTTTATATTCGTGTTCAGCGACAAAACGTCATAAAGATAAACACTCAGTTATTCCCTCACTAACTCACCCACTCACAGTCAGTCACTCAATCACTAAGTCACTCACGCAATCGCTTATACAGTCAATCAGTCATAAAGCGTTGCGGATCAAGATTTGGTATTAATTATTGATACATTTAGCCCTTAAATAATATTGCAATTTCGTTCGCACTGTTGCGTTTTTAAAGTCTTTTCGCTTAGCTCAAGCCAATATTGATAACAAAGTGAGTGTCTTTAATTTTATTACACTGTTGTGTGTAATAATTTTAATAGTGTCAGACAAAAAACCCTAGTAAGAACCATTACATATCATGAATGCATATTACTTGAATATAACAATAAATCTAGTAACTTTCCTGAGTAGAGGTATTAGAACCAGTAGTACCAGTACTTACAAAGTGTACACATTAATTGTACAACATATTTACAAAATATAAAGTCACGATTCTGTGTAGAACCAGTACTTGACACAGACAAAATAAATACAACGAGAACATAATCAAGTTTCCTGGGTAGGGTTAGTAAAACCAGTACTTACAAAGTATACACATTAATATCACAACATATTTACAACATAGTTAAGTCATGTTTCTCTGTGTAGAATCAGTACTTGACACAGAAAAACCTGAATACAACAAGAACATAATCAAGTTTCCCAGGTAGGGTTAGCAGAACAAATAGAACCAGTACTTACAAAGTATACATATTAATATTTACAAACTATTTACAACATAATAAAGTCACGTTCCTGGATAGAACCAGTGGTAGACACAGAAATACATGAACACAACGAGAAAATAAACAACATAATATATACAACAGTTTCCTGGGTACAAAAACCAGTACTGTAAGCCGACACGGGTAACGTGAACTCAAGGATAGTCAACTCCTTGAGACTTTTGCAACTTGCGTTTGTTCTCAATGTTGCGTAGTTTCTCACGAGTTGTTTTTCCCAGAGCTGCGCCATCTTAGGTTTACGCTTATCACGTACATCTAAGATGGACACTGTTTTACGCGTGTCGAATGACTCAGCTATCTCCTCTGCAAATATTAGGCAGATCTCGCGAGTCTCGTCCTCCGAGACGTGCTTGCGGTTACGATGGCTGAGGCGCGACGAGGTCGTCATAGCGAAGACGTCGTCCTCATCACTAGGCACCTGTCGCGGCCTCTTTCTAGTAAACCGAATCGAAACGTCCAAATCAGCAGAGGATGAGGATGAGGAGGGGGACTTGTCCGCCTGGTGCTGGTGGTATGTTCATCGAGTTCCCATTGGGGTTCCTTGATTTCTCCCTATAGAAAATAGACATAATACGTGTTAATATATATTTTCGTATATTTAAGCAAAGCTGAAAATGAATAGATTATATAAGTAAATAAAAAATTGGCTTATCGTACATTTATTGTATTTTCGTTTATTTTAAGAAAGCTGAAAAGTGAATAGATTATATAAGTAAATAAATAATTGGCTTATCGTACATTTATGTATCTTACTCATCATCGTAAACCATGTTGCATGGTATCGTTTTAATTTGAATATCGCCGAGCCGCGTGACTTTCAAGAGTCAGCGGGTCGCGATTATCGATTACTTTTACAATTTAAAAACTTATTTGTGGCGACTTTCAAATTTCTCTTAGAATATAATGATCAAACTAAAATAATTATTACATACATGTACATGTGCTCACATTGGTCCAAATGTTAACCGATCGATGTCAGAACTGGTTTTGTCCGAATGATGATCGCGCAAATAGGCTTAACAGTCAGCCAGTGATAAAGTCAATCAAGTATCTCCAACATCCGATGATTTCAGCACAAACGGTCACTGCACGGTTAATATTAAGTAGACTTTTATGGATAAATTGCACTACATTTTGAACACTTTATCGTCCTCCAAGTATTTAGAAATTATAAAAACTTTGTGACTGTCTGTCCCTAAGAAAAACTGTCGACCACCGTTTTGCGCACGTCACTCAATATTGGAATCCATGTATTCGAATTGCGCTAATTTCATTTCTATTAAGAATTGATCAATATACGAAAATTAACAAACGCAACTTTTTTTAAAGAAACTGAGTTAAACATTTTAAGCTTGCTGAAAGCAAATTTATAGTTTGATTACGTCATTAAGTAGAGCTGACATCAAGTTTAGTTTCGTTATCGAATTCAGTTAAGCGTATTGAGGTTTAGCTTATTGCGGTTTACATTTAAGCATTAGGCGATTAGCGGTTGCAATATTGCAAATTGCAGACAATATCATAACAAAACAATTGAAAAGCGGAATGGAAATTACCGATAGAAACGTTCATTTACACACATTTCAACAGTGTTTTCTTAACATTGTTCATAAAAGATTTAAAAACAACAACAATTTTAAAACAACAAGCATAACAAGTTTGTAATAATGCGTATTACAATTTTGACATGAATACTGCTCCATAGAAACAAGCATAAAGACGCAAGTAAGACGCAGTTATTATGTAACAAATACAATAAAGCAAAATGCAATTGTAATTTAGCAATATGTAATTGTCATTTGTCAACATGAATGGACTGGCGGATATTCCCTTCCATAAACAATGACCCAGTGTTTGCTGACTATTTGTGTTATTTGGCATTCAATATTTCGTAAACGTTCTTTAGTTAGTTCATTAAAGTAGCGTTGAATGTAAAACTCTCGTGTGTAGGTATATGTACTTGATTTATATCATAATGTCGTTTATTCATTTATCAATGTAAACATGTTATTATTTTCTTCAATATACAGAGATTAATATTGTTGTAATGCTAGTTTGAAAATTAACATAACTTACAAATATGTGTGTCGGAAACACATGGACTTTCAGCTGTTAACCTTAGTCATCGTTTGACGTTTAGCAATGTTGTGCAGGTCCTTTTCTTCAAAACACAAGTCACATCGAGGGGATCATGGTTATTACTATAGGCCTTCATTCATATCTACATGGCCGAGGTATTTGATATTTAGTGGTTAGCTTCACTAACAGGAAACATGACATTAGTGGCCTCTGATTCAACATTTACCAAACAGCGCTCCAAATTGTCATATTGTTTGATAATACCCATTTATTAAAATAGGAAACTACACATTACTTATCTCATCAAGTTGTATCTCAGCCAAGAAAACTGTATTCGTTTATTATTATTCAATATTTTAACCGGGTAATATGGACGTGGTACCACTTTGGTTTTTGATATTCTCAGCATCAATTTCATTTGCAAACATTAATGAATCTGTATTTTAATCAGATTAAGCTAAGTTGCAAATGATTGCACAATGATCCACCGTAGTATACTTTATTTACTATAAGTAGAAATCAGCTTATCCCTAGGTACAAATAACATTTATGGAAAATAAATATTCGCGTACTGACAAAAGTTTAAGGAAATTATTCAGAATGAAAATAAACTGCACCTTTAATGTCGTTCTTTTTTTTTACTTCATGTAACTGACGGTAAAAAAAGTTTTCACACAAAGATCAAATTGTGTATTGTTGTTAACATTTTATTTCGAATTCATTTCCTCAAAATGCCGCTTTGTCAATGGGCTTAAGGGAAGAATCGCTTGATGATGAACAATTTGCTTCAAACGCGAACATAGCGGAGAAAAGGCTAACTCCTACACGCAAAATTCAGTTTGTACGGGTAACGGAGACAACCAATATCTATTTTGGGTATTTTGTGAAATTAGTATATACTCACAAGCAAGGAAAGTACTTTCACGCAGACTGTTAATTGCATTTATTCCTTAGAATTCGCATTTTATTGACAACTGCTCCGGTGATATCATGTAACAAGCGCGTATTCAAAATTTGGACACAATTATTTGTGTTCATTATCACTCGATCTGTCTTACTACGTTTGATAATATTATACCTACAACAAGCATAACAGTTGTTTCAGGAAAGATTATTGATGCATCTATGGGATAAGTGATGTATTAAAACTTCATCTATTGATGACGTTCAATTGAACGAATGTTTATGGACGCTAAGTTTCGTTTAGTTGCAGGTTATAGCCGCGATTTGATTCTCATTGAAATAATGCGATCTTAATGTTGGCGTAGGCGTTATATCTGAGAAACATCTAGTATTCGAGTTTTTTTGTTTAAATATTTGTTAATGAGAAAAACCATGCGCGAAAAAAAAACATTGTGACGTCTCGTCACAAACAGCGCTAGCTAGCCGCCATCTTGTTGGGCATCGAAGAAACATAGTTGCACGTTGTTGATTCAATATGCAAAGAAATATAATTAATACAAGTGTATGGTTGCTCAAATAAACAAGACAAAATACTCTGAAAGTGTCGTCGTGTTCATGAATATGTCCGACGAGTTGAAGCAAAGTTTACATAGCGAGGCTTGCCGTGAGCAACACATCATTAGCATTATAAAAGTGAGTAACAAATCAACAAAATAATCGAAAATAATTATAATTTAACGTAGCTCACACTTGGCTTTATTAAAATATCGATTGCAAATGAAACCGTTTTGTAGAATAAGTTAATGAAACTATTTCAGCTTTAACAATAGTAATAAAAGAATACTTTATTTACTATAAACGACACGCTTACCTCAGAGACAACGTTAATCCAATTTTTATAACAATTAAGTTGACAACTTTAATCCAAAGTTTAAAACAAACACCTGGAAACGATATGCACGTCCACCTTTATTCGTCCACGTCTTTATCAAAACTTAGTTTAAACCACACTATCTATGCAAAGGTATGATGATGTTTAAACTTAAATACACAGAATTTTGTAGATACCGAAAAAGAATTTATGTTAGTCGATAGTGTTTTGGAAAATATTGGCATGTGCGACAAACTGCAGTTGTTCGCTCTTTTCACGTTTTTAATATTATAGTCAAGGGAAATAAAATTATAGCTCATAAAGGTAGCTTATTGAACGGTCACGAAACAATAAAAATGTATGTGCGTATTATGGTAACCATCAACTAATGTACAGAAAAAATCGGTTTTTAATTTGATTTGATCTCCCCACTCATTTTATCCCGCGAAAACCGTAATATGTCGCAATTCTTGAACAGTATTAAAACAGTATAATTTGAAGCTTTTAAAGTACATTCGTTAGTTAAAATTATTAAATTGGACAACAGCTCTCGTATTCGGTTATACTGCTTGTATCGTTACGCATCAGTCTCCAAATTAAAATATAAATGTTCCTCTTTGAATTTGTTTATGACAATAGATTCTACGTTAGACAACGGTTCTATATTTCCGCGGGAGGTAATTTTGACCTTTCCCATCATCAATTAGTCACCCATTTGATAACAACATTTGCCTATTTTTTATATTCTAATGCGGTAAAAGTTTGTTAATAAGTAAAAAGCCTCTTTGCCAAAAACAAGCACCCACACGACAACTTATTTAAAGGTTCACGCGAGTTCATGCAATACTTTTACTCGTACGTTATTTACCCATTGATAAACTAGTATATCATAATTCAGTTCAAACATGGCGTAGTTACTGTATTCTACGGAATCCGGATAGTTCCATCTTTAATCTCGCACTTCTTTCATCAAGGTCGACAGATGACCCACGAAGCGATACACAATATTTTGCGCGACAGTCGCGTAGACGCAAGATATCTTGCGCGACAGTCGCGGCAACGCACTATATTTTGCGCAATACTCCAAGCGACGCGCGAGAATGTACCACGAAATATATCCCTTGTGTAAGTAGCCCAAAACGCGATATATCGTGTAAAATATATCTTGCGTCGCCGCAACGGTCGCGCAAAATGTAATAATAAATAAAAATATGTATTTTTGCAACAATTCGTTTCTGTCTGAACAAACGGTTTTAATTTTCTTAAAGCTGTATGCTGGGTCTGTATATTCCATTCGTACTGTAAATATATTAAACTCATCAAATGGTCAAATAAGAAAACAAGTACACGTGTTGATCACTATTTACGTATTGTTAACGTATTGTGTGTTTTTTTTTCATTTGATATCGATTTTGTCAAAATTATCTTCATTTTTGAGTCTAATTAATCTCTCTAAAGTTGCCTATGTGTTCTTCAGTATTTTACATCTTGCGAAACATTGACTGATTGTAAAGAAAGAAGAAAATCATGTCCTGCTAACATGTTCAACATTTTAATTTAATAACTTAATTTGCCTGAAGACTCATTGATTATGTTAACTCAGTGTAATCAACATCAAATGTGCAAATGTATCTGTTTGCTTTACGAAGCTTTGTTTTGCACCGAGTCACTAGGTTGAACTATCTTAAAAACTCACTTTACGTTATGAGTATTAAGGGTCTTTTCTTATTAGAATTCATCAATTGATGGCATGATTTGTTAAGAGCCTATGGTGTACATAATACATAGGCTATGTTAACATGTAAAATCTTGTCAAACTCGGAGACTTTAAGTAGTGAATGTAGAAAGCTTCAATGAAGACCCCTTACAATTGCATACGACATAAATTGTGTTAAGGTCAATGATATTGAAAATCAATATTGAATTCCGCAAAATATTAAAGAACAAATGTGCTTTCTAAAAGCCTTAATACATTCATACATAAATAAGGGAATAAGCTCTCGTTCGCGATTGTTTTTGAGTCATTTGCGAAAAATATTGAAAATTTTGATAATTAGATTAGCCAAATTGCAAACAAATCTCATTTAGCATCCGCATTGAACCTGAGCATAACTGTATAATTGCAAGAATTGAAAAATTGGCAAACACCATTTTGGAGATTGTAATTGGAAACACAGTTTGCCTAATCTAATTGCTTGCAAAACTCCTTTTGCTGATTGCACCTTTAGAATTCCTAGTTTGTAATCAAGTATATGAATATGTTATCGAGCTAAGTTTTATATTCTGGATTTATTAATTTAAAATCATGTTAAAGCAAACCAGTGGTGTTACGTTTCCCATTTGTTGCAGGGCAATTGGTCTGGGGCCCTAATGCGTGATCTCTTTTAAGATCCTTATTTGATCCTTTTCCGAATCCAATTTTATCTAAATGTTTACTTCATATAAAAGCGATCCTGCATATAATGTTGATATACTGACGGTTTCACACAAAAATATACATTGACAATTATATGGTTTGATATTAGTGTATATAACATGTCTACTCAATATACCGACAAATTGATTTTAAACAATGTGACAGCGGAATGATATGCAATGATAGTTTACAGCTTAAATATATATGATTATATAGTCATATATTGCATGAATAACTGCTTGTAAAAAAAGATGATACATTCATTAGTAAAATGCATTTAATATCAATTCACAAAGCTTTAAGTAACTTTGAACGTTAATAATATGTGTTCGAATTGTAATACTACTAAATTATTAATCAATTTAAATATTTCTAGTATCTCTACAGACAGATAATTATCCCCGATATGGTTCAATTGGTCATTTGATTTCAAAGTATATTTTTGGTTTTCCTACTTTATTATGTGATCTTGCACTTGCACTTAAAGTTCACTTATTGCATTTTCTGACGAGAAAAAAAAACTATTGATTTATTGCACATTATTGCATGAGCTGATACATTTGGTTATTTATCAACAGTTACACACAAAAAAATCTACACAGAATGTGGGAAAAAAAGTGTTTGACAGCGTTCGCACTTGATAATTCTACTTCTCATGTCTTAATTAAAGTGCTCATCTAAGAAATACACGGTATTTTGAACGCCTTCCAATTAAACCTATTGTTGTGCAATCAATTAATGGCAAATCATAATGTAGTTGCACAATAAAGTCACTCTTATGTTAAGTTTACCGCTGTGTTTGAAAATAAGGTTGCAGCTCCACCCGATGTATTGGATAAAGACAGAAACACACGTTTCCTGCCGCTTTACTATTTAAAATCGTCAAATTCAAGACAAACACAATTTTTGAGAAGCAAAGCCTATAGTGCTGTGTTGATTGAAAGACCTGAGCAATTCGTACACAATTTAAATTTATATTGTCATACAGCAAAACTGTACTGCAAGATAACGTTTGAATGAACCGCGATATACCGATATGGAGGTATATTGCTGCCCAACTTATATAAACACCCATGAACTTATGATATACTTACAAATAAATATAATGGAGACTTCTTAAGTATACTCATTATACAATCGAAATGCAAGTTATATTCACCACAAATATTAAACTGGCGTGTAACTTTGTCTCTCTAAGAAAACTGCGTTTATCAAATATTATTCAATTCGAAAATGGTATGCTTTTGAAATCATGTTGGGTTCCTTACACAGCAGACACCTTTAATGTATGTTTAGAAGTTGAGCAATTTAGGATTTCAGCAGTTTGTAAATGCATGCAAACATATATCAAACTGATATTCTTTTGTTTTTTGTCGGTAGGTTATGTGCTTGGGCTGACAAAAAAGTATTTTTGTCATTGTTCCATACATGTATCGTAGAATCTATTTTAGCCTCACCAAAAACACAGTGCAATAAATAGTTTCACATTGATATGTATTGGTCAAATTGATAGATTTTAATGATCAACAATGTGTTCCGTGTCGGAACAACATTCTTGACTGTGTTTGATGCCCCAAAGAAATATTGTCTTTATTTTTCTCATATCTGGCCCGTTGTGATTCCGGTCACATAAGAGGAGAATTTCCATGAGCCGCGCACATGTGTTTCTCGTCGTTAAGGCGTTTATACAGTCATAGAACATTGATAAGAAAGTTCATGGATTACCATATTTTTATTTTTAAGCAATACGTCCGATAGCGCGTCTTTACACCCTGCTTTGCCATTTCTTCAAATAATATTAATGAAACAAAAACGATCACATCAAACAAATTGCTCATTTAAGAACGTAAGATATGTAGCGTCTGCAAATAATGCTCTAAAATCTGTTAACAGATAGACCATTTTAGATGCATACAAGTGCACAAATAGATATGAACACAAGGAAGCGTCCGCATACAGTCCTCTTAAATCTGTCAACAGATACAATATTTTATATGCATACATCTGTAAAGGTATATATTAACACGACGTAGTTTCCGCATATAATAATCTTAAACATGTCAACATATTGACCAATCAAGGTTCATACCTATGAACAGATATATATGAACACAAGGTAGCGTCCGCATATAATACATTAAAATATGTCAACACATCGACACATTTGGGTTTATAGATATGCACAGATATATATGAACACACACAAAATGTACAGCATTATCGGTATAAATTTGGATACATTATTTAAGCATGTGGATGTAATGCACTTAAAATGTAATTCACCAACACGGTGCTAATTTCTATTAATTTATTGCCCATGAAAGTGAAAACTTACGAAAAAACGCTTGCTAAATGTGCACGAGGTTATTGAAAACACTAGTTTGATTTTACGCAAAACTAATGATTTTGTATTCATTTTGTTGCTAAACGAAACACATGTCAGTCTGATTACCAGAAATTTCAAGATTTTTTTTTCCAGCCTGCCCACTCGGAAGTTACGGCGTAAACTGTTCCAAGCAATGCCATTGCCGAATGAGTTCATGCGACGATGTTTCGGGAGCATGTGGGATTGGTGGCTGTAAAGATGGGTGGATAGGAATAACGTGTAATGAAAGTAAGTTGACAATTAATGTTTATAAAACAAAACCATACGCATTAACATATAACATAATTATATGCCAATAAGAAAGGTAGCGTCCATTTCAGGCATATATTCAACATTAAGAATTCTGCGAATAAGTCCACATAAAGCAAATTAACTTTTTCGCGTAGTAAATAAAATAAATATAATCAGTCGCAAAACTAACTAGCAGATAAAAGTTTGTTCAGATCATGTACTTACGACCAATCCATCGACACGCGATTGAAATTACACGCAACCAAGAAATACGCGTCTAAATTGGAATTTCGGATGGCCTTCATCTTCTTAACTTTTTTGTGCGGCTTAGTAAGAAAACAGGAACCAGTTCGTCATTCCGTGTTCGTTTATTATTCACCATACATTCCCACATATATTTATGTTTATAAGAATAATTTTAATGATAAAACACTTCCTTTGCTGCTAAGTCAGGAAGAACAAAAATACTCAGGTGCACTTACATGGTCGTAGAACTGGTTACCGGACATATCATTGCCTTTCGCGAACAATAAAAACGCGTTTTCGGTTCCACATAAAACAACAAACGCTATTACGCTATGCGCATATTTTTTTTGAATATAAAACAATATTAATGCATATCAATACGTTAGTCTAGTATACTAGAGTCATCGAGGTCGCTGCTTCCAGTGAAGTGACATTAGCAACGTCGTACTAACGTCAGCGATGTCCTAAATAATAGTATCGCCATATGCGCATTGGTCTTTGAATACGAAAGAAATTAAGTAATCGCGATAAGGTATACTATAGTCACCGCGGCCGCTGCTTCCAGTGAAGTTTCGCTTTTATGGTGACATCAACAATGTCGTGATGATGTCAGCTTTGTCCCAAATAAAGCTAATCTGAAGGTCTAAAAACTTACCGTTCGTTTGCACATGCGAGACAAATAATTGCTTATACAGAGCGCAAAAGTTGCGCTAACTTCGCCGTATTACTGGTTACTGGTTATTGTAGTTTTTATTAAAACTAAGGTCTCCTTTGTTTTGGCAATAGGTTAAGGTAAGATAAAACTTTAAGAACTGTTTCAGTGACAAAAAATCTTATATTGAACAAAGCCACTTATACGAATATAAAGCCTCGTTATGCTAGAAATCTATTATCAAAATTTAAGTATCCGAAAGGTCGCCTAGATTCCTCTATTACAATTTAAAGTTGTATCGAATTGCTTTTTAATTTGTCTCTTTTTTAATAAAATAAAGCCTGTACTTAAATGCACTCAGCTATCGTGTTGTTTTTTTTCATTTATGTTTTGGAACAGTGTCATATGTGCGTTTTTTCAATATTATATTTAGTACGGGCGAGCTAGTAAGCGCTAAGACCTCGAATCCACGCCAAGGGATTTACAGCTTTACAACCTGAAAATTGCGCAAGGCATTCAACAATCGTCTATATCCCGTGGTGATGATAATTGTAATAAGTGGGATTACCGCAGTGCGCGCACTGAATGGATAACAAAATATAAGTTGTTAAGTGAACATTCAAATTACAGTACTTAAGAAATGAAAAGCGCTCATGGGAAAATCGGGTTAAAAAACGCTCAAAGGAAGAGGCGTCACCAAATTCTGACAAATGATCACCGCGACAAAGTTCACAAAATGGCAGCCAATACGCCAACAACAGGTAGATTTACAGCCACCCCATCTAAAATAACTGACCTAACAGACCAACAAAATTATCCAGAAAATTATGGCGATATATAAATATAAAAAAATGCAAAGCAGTAATGATATCAATTTTGATCAATTGTGAAACTATTTCAAAAAATCATCTAATACTGCACATAGCAGTACATTTCATGCTTATGACACCTATGACACGAATTTGTTGCCTTTAATTAAAACGCTCGATTGTGCATTTACTGTAGAAGAAGTACGAAAAATAATATTTAGCATGGACGTAATAAAAGTTGTGACTTGTTCAGCAACGTAGCCGATTACTTCATTGATTCTAATGATTGTATCCAGAATCTTTGTGTAAAGGTGCACTTATACCAATTAAAAAAAGTGACAAGAAAGAGCTTTCCAATTATAGACCAATCACACTTGTTAATATAGATTCTAAAATATTTTCATTATGTCTAAGAAACAGAATCAACTGCAGGTGTGAGTGAGATAATATATTTAATCCTTTTAAATTCGGTTTTAGAGACAAACGTAGCACAACCGATTTTTATCTTATATAGCATTATACAGAATTTTATTTTGCAGAAAAATAAGTTATATTGTGCTTTTATTGATTATGTTGATTATGAAAATGCTTTATATACAGTTATCTATGACGCAGTATAAATAACATTAATTGAATCAGGTCTCAGTTGTAAAATGATAACACTGATGAAAAGTGTATATGCAAATGTAAAGTTATGTATACAAACACACAAGATATGGCATACTCCAACTTCTTTGAGTGCTCTCTTTGTTTAAAATCAGTGTTCGCAAATAAGTTAAAATCCTTCCCGATTAATTGAATTAAGGCATAAACAAATGAATGCTAGTTTCTGGCTGCATAACAAATTACTATTGAAAACTTCATAATCGAATGCAAAACAATTTCTGAGCACAAACACCTATAATGCTAGGTTAAATGATAGCATTGAGCGTTTTCTTACGAAGTTTTAATTTCAAAATGCAATTGAACAAAACATTACCGCGATAATCATATATTATACAATTTTTATATTAAATTTATTTGAAGTTACCGCGTTATTCCAATATACCAGTATATTATTGCAAATCAAATAAAATATACCCATGAACTTGTGATATACATTCAAAGAAATTGACTGAAAACTTGTTCAGTATAATGAGCGCGTCATGAAACAAAATTGAATGAGCATTGTAGATTTATTACAAAGTCTTATGTTAGTCAGCATGCACCTCTCGCTTCAGATCAATAATTCATTCAATTTTATCGGGTGGCATAAGCTTTGTTCCACGTTTGGACGGGGTGGGGGAGGCTGTAAGAACTCAGTGTACAATGGATTGTTCGATAGTAATATGTTGATATTAAATGGTGCTTTTAAATTAAAGAAGTTAATGAAACGATGTGTATAAAGTTTGTTTAATCTTTCTGTTTCATGTTTGTTTAAATTGTCATTGAAATCAATCAGTTCTACAAGTACACTATAAAACAACAAATCACGATATTCATGTTTTTCTCACTTAAGCAAGGCTTTCACAGTTGATTGTGTTAATCGGTTTGTGTTAACTTTATATATATTTATAATTAAATAAGTTTGAAAACGTATTCTTCCTTATGTTTTATTATCAAATTAAGAATCAATATCCGTGTCAAACATGGTTTTTGAAATGTATTCAAAAATAATGGAGCTATTATAAGTATTAATTAAAATGACATTATTGCAAATTAAATAAAAAACGTTCAAATACACGCTTGCTTGATTCATATAATGTTATTTTAACAACGATTTATATATCGATATTTTGTGTGTTATTGTTCGCCAACGTAGCAATGCTTGTTGTGGAAATCTGAAGACGACTTACATAACACCCTGAACAGTCTACGTCCATATTGTTTAAAATGGAATTGAAAAGAAAATATCGAAAACAAAACTTAAGTCATGCTTTTTCGAAAAGGGAGGAATGTAGTGATCCTTATACTCACGAATGCATTTAAATTTAGAATAATAATGTACCACTAAATTTAATGTTAATAATTTTTTACGCTTATGTACATCTTAATAAAATTACTATTCAGAAGTTTTGGTTTATGATCAATGAGATTCTTTAGATAAAGTACGCAAACACTTTCGTCAATGATTCTTTTTTTAAACACTCTATAAATACGCTTGCATTTGAAAGCAAAGTGTGTTGATTTCCGTTGTCAAAATATACATTAAAACTATTTAATACTGTTTAAAGATTCACTCGGTTAAATGGCACCATTGTATGTTAAATACCATTTGTAATAATCCGTTAGATAAAATGAAAGTTAATACTCTAGAACTATTTGGACCTAACAAGTGCGCTTAAGCGTGTACTTCAATCACTTGGTTTAAATGAAATATTGTTATATCCGAAAATAGAAATATTTATCCCAAAGCTAATATCCTCGCGATATCCATATTAGAAAGTGTCAGGGTTAGAAGACTCAATGCCCTTCACATTTATAGGAAATAAAACTAAGTTTGAAAAATCAGGCTACATAAGCCATTTGGATAATCCAAAATACAGAAATATATTGGCCAAAATAACATTCAGCATCCCACAAATTAAATATTGAAATTGGTCGCCACAAGATTGTGAAAAGACATGACGTAAATTCTTCAATTTAAAGATATTGGAGACGAGTTTCAATTTGTTCTTACGCGCCCCATATAAATCATTATTCGAAAAAACTATGTATATACTCACAAGAGTATGCTTCAAAATATGCGTTTAATTCTCACCAAAACTAAAAGAACTTGAAAGCCTTCACATTAAGAGACACGTTAATACAGTATTAATTGATCAAAGTGCGACGTTATATAGAACTCATATTACTTTAGTCTGGTTAAATGTTAATGTACCGATGTATGTGTATGTTATTTGATTTGTTTTATTATATTGTATTTGTCAATTGAATGTATTGTATAAGTGTGCCTTCATTATTTTGTCGCATTTCTTGTCTACATCGTGTGTGTGCGTGCGGGTGTGCGTGCGTGTGTCAGAGCAGAAATTACATTTAGCTCCTATATATAGACATTTAGCTCCTATATATAGACTTCGTACAAATATTTTAGTATATAATATTCAGAAAGTCACTATATACCTAGACATTGACTGTATTAAGTTTTCGTACAGCTGGTAAACAATTGAAAATACTTAAACAATACTTAACTGCAATATGACTTGAAGTATTATTTTATAACATATAGCTTCAACCTTATCAGTTCTCAATCATATTGTTCTACGAATAAAAATAACTCACACACATAAAGTTTTATTCAATTAAATGTGTTAAATGCACATGTATTTTTCAATTCAAAAAGTTCAAGTGTTGAATATAAAAAAAGAAAAAATCTTAAATATATACATTGAAATAATTATATTTTTTACTAAGAAATTAGGTAGATAATTATGTAATAATTGTTGCAATTATTAAACTACGCCTGACTTATGTGGACATTGTGTATTTAAATCATCACGTTACACGAAAACATGTTTGTTTATTCTAATTGATCATTCTTTGAATGATGTATGTTTTGCATTTGCTTCAAATGCATGCTGTTATTTTATATGTATGTAAAAGCCGATGAACTTTATATGCTTAAGTCTGAATGAACAATTATGTATTCTGCATATGAATTTAACGTACATATCACTTGCCTTTACAGATTGTAACAGGGTCCTTACAGATTTTATGTCATCTCAAGCCCCAACATCGCGTCGCATTACAGCAACAGAGTTCAATGTGGGTCATAAACGCACGAGATAAACGCAATCGTGATACAGTTACGGACTATTAAATAATTAATACATTACACATTTGTGTTGTCAGCCTGCCCACTCGGAAGTTCCAGCGTTTACTGTTCCAAGCAATGCTATTGTCATGTGGGCCTATGTGACGGTGTTACGGATGCATGTGAGAATATGGTCTGTGAGAATGGATACGGATGGATGAGGATGGATGAAAAGGAATAGCGTACAATGAACGTAAATTGGCAATTGATAGCGTAACGTCCGCATATAACACTATTGAACAGTTATGTTTGAAAACACATATAACTTAGAGGCAGTTCGGTCTAGAATTAGGTACATTATTTTACCATATTAATGGAATTGACGCATTTAGTGTCAATTGTAATAACGTAGTTACGCACTGAAGACAATGCAATACTTAAAAAGACATTCATGCTAAATTAGAACAATGGTATTGGAACAATGAAATGGATATTTCGCAAAACTGGTAATTTTAAAAAATTCTTCTTCATTATTTAACGGAATACATGTCACAAAGGTTATTGAACATTTCGAAGCACTTGTGCACTTAGGAGCGATATGAATATGCGGAGTGTTTTCAATGTTCTAATGGTGCAATCAAGGCGCATTTATGGCTATTTGCTGCTCTATGTTTCAAGGAAACGTAAAATATAAAATATGTTATCATAATGATGGTACGTTTCGCAATAATCAATCCGAATCTGGATGTACGCATTACAACTGCAACTGCAAAATATGTGCATCCCTGTAAGTTTTGTTATTAAATACATCAGAACATTAGTATGAAAGTTAATATTATCAAAAAATGCAAAACAACAATTTTATATAAAAAGCGAGAAACGCGGTTTTCGTAATACAAAGAAGGGTTTAAGTGTGTGTTATTCCTCATAAGTATATGCGGATCTTAACCCATTTATGCCTAGTGGACTCTGCCATCCTTCTAAATTGGATCAATTTATTTCCAAAATGAGGGATGTCTAGAATATTAATTTCTATATTTAGAATATTTCTTACAGGAATTCCTTTAAGCAAACAGCGCAGACCCTGATGAGAAGCCGCATCATGTGGCGCCTAATCTGGTTCTACGCTGTTTGCCAATGCCTTTTTTCTAGACGTTAGGCATAAATGGGTTAATGTTTAAAAGTAATTAATCTCCAATGTTTTTCCTAAAAGCCAAACGGGGAACTTTATTATAATTTGATTCGAAGTTTTTAATGTTTTGTCCTGTAAACCATACACCACAGTAAATCAACATAATGAAGTGAACATAAATGTTAATAGTAGTGTGTTTTCTCACATAGTCGTATTATATGTAATTATGGATTGAAAAAAAAACTTGTTAGTTTTTACTACTTTTGAAACGGTTGACCTTACTTACCTTTAATATACATGTACACGTCCCTGAGCTACTCAATTTTATTGAGGGAATGTGACAAGCAGAGATTATGTAGTTGGTACTCATAACAAGAGCACCGCATAACGGCCACTGCTCGGCTGCGGGTGCAGTTTTGAATAAATGAAAGCTAGTCAGATTTTTTTAAGAGGTCACAGTGACCTTGACCTTTAACCTCGTGACTCCAAAATGGGTGTGGCGTGTAAACTCATCAATGTGCATCTACATTCGAAGTTTCAAAGTTGTAGGTGGAATCACTTTGATTTTAGAGCAAAATGTCAAGGTTTAGCGCGGCGCGGACGGCGGACGTCGGACGGCGGACGGCGGACGTCACGACGAGCTGGTTATGACAATACCTCGGGTTTTCTCCGAAAACAGCCGAGCTAAAAATCACAATGAATTGGAGCTTGTCATGCTGTGAAAACATAATTTTAAAATCCAGATTATTTTATATTCAAACTTGTGTTTATCAGACATCGGCATATGATTGCAAAGCTAATATAAACACATGTTAGCATGTGATGCACATACACAGAAATTGAATGGAAACTTCTTAAGTAAAATCATTTCACAAATCATATTCAGGTTATATTCAACACATATCACATACTTTAATATTTTGTTGTCTTTTTGATACAAATAATTCTTCTGATTAGCGCCATTTAACTAAATTCAATGAGCATTGTAGATTTATTAGATTCTAATATTAGTCATCATACACTTGAGGCTCTCGCATCGGATCCATAAAGCATTCAACTGCGGAGAGGGAGCATATGATTCGTTCCACTTGGACTTAAGGGGGGGGGGGGTGCTGTAAGATCTCAGTAAATAATGAATTGTCATAAATTGATATTTTGCTGTTTAATAATGGTGCTTTAACACAAAGAAGTTTAATAAATATAATTTCATTAAACTATTTATGACGGGGTCAGCAATTGCATTTTCAAACAAATAATATTTACATTTTCTCATGATTTTTTTAAAGCGCCAATAAACAATAATTATTGAAATATAAATAAGACCAAGAGCATACATGTTATTTCGAAACTGTTAAGTTTGCAAAATACATTTAACAGAATTAGATGAATTAAAAGAAAATAATATAAATTATTGTTGAACTGCATCTCATTTTGAATCTTCAAAATGCTCATTCAATTTTATTCAGAATTTTATCAATTTCCTTTACAGAGTGTGGCGGGAACCTGACGGATCCATTTGGCATCATCACGAGCCCCAACTTCCCGTCGAATTACACCAACAACGTTCAATGCATTTGGGTCATCAACGCACCATTGGGCTACCTGATAAATGTGCATAGTTGCCATTTAAATTATTGCTCAATCAAATAACAACATTTTTTAAATATTTATGTGGCATTTAATTAAAAAAGGGGATCATATTATCATAGCATTTGACATTTAAAATTGATATAATAATTTAAAGTATGTAATCAAAACTACAATATGTTGTACATGAGTAAAGTATTACCACAATAAATTCACACTAAATTACTTCTCTTTTGTGTATTCAGGTGAAATTCACAGACTTTGAACTGGACTACCACTCCAATTGCAATCATGACTACCTGCAGCTCTCCGACGGACCTGACGCCTCCTTTCCGTTAATCCGAACTTACTGCGGGACAAGGCCACCTGAGACATTTAAGTCGGAGTTAAACTCTGCACGCATTGTATTTTCTACAGACTCCAGCGTTAGTAGGAGGGGTTTCAATCTGACGTACACATTCTTCGTACAAGGTTGGAATCATTATAATAATGCTGCATTTTGCGTGTCCTTTTACACAAAGAGTTCTTAATCAAAATATGTTGTTGTTTTTTCAGATCAGTTTAACTCTCGATTTTACGTAATACCTTTGTTTTCTTTTATTTATATCTGAAAATTCATATGCATTGATCCGTTATATCGCGGTTCGCAGTTCGCGATAACAATATCACTTTTAGGTCATTCATGTATTCAATTATGCATAAGCATAGTTTTGCCATTCCAAAACCTATTCACCTACCTTTTTCTTGCATCAAGTGTTATATCCATATATTTTAAATTGTTCAAATTCGTTATTATTACAGATGCGTTATTATTCAATTTTTGGAATCCGAAACGTATTACCGAATTTGGTTAATGTGATGTTTATAATTATATGTACACATAAACAGTTCTTCACTCGAAACGCGTGGGCTATACTTGACTACCGAATAAAACCTACACTTTGCAGTGCTTTATTAAAAAATATGATACTTTTTTCTCTAAACAATAACTGTTATGCTGTATTTATTGCTACACTTTTCGCAGACTATTTGTGTTATTTGGCTTTTTATATTTCGTTAACCTTCTTTAGTTAGTTTATAAAAAATAATAAAAGTCGAAATAAACAACACTCTTTTTTCATTCAGTTTAGTAGCAACAGGTGAGTGAACAACTGCAAGGTGTAGGTTATATGTTCGTTATATATATAATTATGCCGTATACTAATTTATTAAAATAAACATGTTCTTATTTTCTACATTATACAGAGTTCTATATTTTTATAATTAAATCTTGAATTACACATACATTGACAGACATTGGGCTTAACGCTTTTCAAAATGATAAGTCATTATACGCTATGAAGATAAAATGTATAACGCGTATTTCTTATGCACACAGATTATTAGAGTTGAACACTTGTTCTATTTTGGATGATTACAAGGTTGAATGTGTAATTTCGAATTTGAGAAGTTGCATTGCAAATAATGCTACATTTATCATACTATTTTCTACTAGTAGAACTTAATATAATATGCTTAAACCGGCCATTAAAGTCTTGTACAGACTATTGGCATGTGTTTTTTTAAATAAATATACATCTGATTGGCAAACATTCATGAATCTTTATTTTGAATACATTGTAGCTACTTTGCAAATTATTTTAACAATGATTCACCATCGTATATTTGATTTACTATTATGCGGAAATCAAATAATCCGAAAGGACAAACAAAATGTATGTATTAATAATATTCACTTACTGACAAAAGGTTTACGGTAGTTATTTAGAATCAAAATAAAAAGCCCATTTTGGTGTTGGTCATTTTCTTACTTCATGTAACCAGCGAAACAACTGATTTCCCGAAGATCAAACAAATATATTGGTGTTTACATTTATTTTAGACTGCCTTATCTCAAAATGCCGGTTTGTTAATCGCTCATAGGGAAGAATAGCTTCGTTATGAACAATTTACGTCTTACAACCAAAATCTAGCTCTTTTGGTATTTTGTCAACATAACATATACTGACAAGCAATGAATTTCGTTCAACGCTGAGTGATGCACGTATCACTAGAATAACTTTGCATTTTATGGACATGTAACTGGTCCGGCAAATGGCGACATCAGCACGAGCCTTGTACAGACCCATTATATCATCGCGAATCGTGGGATCCAAGCATCGTGTCTAAATCCATAAGATGATTTTATCAATGGTGGCCCGCGGAATATTAAAAAGTTCTTAATTATTGTTGTACGGAAATTATTGTTATTGTTTGTCTTACTGCACAAGCGTTAAACATTGAGGAACTATCGACTTATGAATACATAGCACGTGGTTGTTGTCAGACTTCCCAAGTTACCGCTTACAGAACCGCTACATCCTGGTTTGCCTGATTCAAGGATCGCGATAACGATATAACTTGTCTGGTCATTCATTTAGTTTTATCCTACAGCTAAATGATTTTATAGAACAAATACGACTCATAAAGAAAAGCTAAGGTTTTCTTTATTGCTATTTTTAGATCCGGTTTATAGCAGTTATTTTTAGAACATGTACATAGGGACTACTTTTTTGGCCTTTCACCCCTGATTGCGTCATTTAGGTCATTGGGTACGCAGTCGTTTAACGAGTTTACGAGTGTGTGTGTTTACGATGGATTATTATAATAGTATGAATGTGAAAAACACAGTGTTTGGATATAAAACTGGAATGAAACTGGTGAGACTGCATTTTCGATTTAGTTAAAATGTCGAATGTACTCGAATAACGCGATGTTTTGTTGAACAATTGATGGATTAAATTTAAGAAAAGTGTCAGTGAATTGTTCTTTAACTTTTCGAAGGAAATCGATGTCGAATTAAAATGGTAATTTCTTTGATGGTTTAGTCGTTCCTTTGTCACTAGATCAAAGAATGTCTATCCACACAGAATTGCCTGCTTGCATCCAGTGCTTTAAAATGGAAAAGATGGATGGCGATGAAGAAATTTGTCTAGAATTTTAACTCGTTATGGAAGCAAATTAAACATTACGAAAATAAACATGGACGTAGTTATTATACAACTTCGGTGAGCACAACAATACTTTTATGTTAGTAAGTATAAAGTGTGTAAAAAGAAGAGTTGTGTAAAGACTCAAATCAACAATATCGGCAGGAATAAATGCTGAATCATGCTTCTCGATGCCATGGTATGTGTCTACACATTTTGTAAATTTCAAAATGGCGGGAGCCATGTTTGTTTTTGGTTTTACAGTGGTGAAACAAGAATTGTAGTTTGAACACAACCGTCTGTGTTCTACTTGAGTGTGTTACATTTTGGAACGCTGATTAAATTTGAATCGAGGCGTATAGCGATATTTTGTCTCGTTACTTTTCTTATGCGTGGAATTCTTAAGGACTATTTCGATTTCCGTAAACAGGAAAGATCACAATACATATTACTACGCAATGAAAGATTCAGTTAATTTAATGTGTTTTTGCTTTTATTTTTGGAATAAATTAAATAAAACAATATTGTAGGATAAATAGAATACTATGTTAGTGTGATTGTGTTCTTAAATTTATCCCACTCGTGTCAGAAAGGCTTACAAGGCTCGGCAAGCCTCGCCATGTAAACCTTTCTTCACTCGTGGGGTAAATTTAAGTACACAATCACACTAACATAGTATTCTCTATATACATGTATAACCTGTCCAGTCTATCAGAGGCACCTTAATTGCTGCTTTCGATGCAGTCTTGCCTTTATGGTTACGTGTTAAAATTGCTCCACAACTTAATTATACCCCATCGTTATAGTTTATGTGTGAGAACGAAATCACGTATATAAAATATTTAGCATTTACTTATAGCGTATCTTGGCCGAATGTAAGGGTCAGATAAAACTTCAAAGACTTAAAGATGAACATTTCATATTGAACATAAAGATCAAAACGAATAGAAAGCTTCTCTATGCATAATGTCTATGATCGGAATTTAAGTATGCGATAATTATGGCCTACGAACCAGCAACTGGTATAAAGTTTGTTCCTTTTTCGATAGCCTTCATTGCACTTTCATATCATTAATTTTTTTAGATGTTGTGTCCTACATTTTTGCTTGATTATGCTATATAGTTTTGTTCTGTCGCATTTTGCTGTATATTTGTTGACGATCGACTAAAAACAAGTATTATGAAGACAATAATACTGACCTGGCATTGTCCTATTTAATATAAAGTATAATTAATCAAATAATACTACATATGCATGAAAATCATGTTCGCTTCTTAAAAATGGAAAAGTTCTTTATTCTTTACTTTAGCTTAATAACGAACTGACATTGTCTTACTTCAATGATAAAGTAGAAAGAAGATTACAACATTAAGATGAAACTCATTGCATTTAAAAAAAATTGATTGTGTGGCATTTCTACTGTGTTAAACTACCAATAAACTGGTATATGTTGGTGTTTTGTACTTAACAATTTAAATGAGCCAAGGTGTACCATATGTTAATTTAAATCATTGTTTAAGTATATTTAAATTACTAAGTTTGTTTTGTGCGGCTTGATAAAAAATACTGAAAGTGTTTGGCTCTTATCCCCATCACACCGAACTGGCGTCCTTTCGGCGACCTAAGACTGTGTTTCGGGAAATTTCTGATTGTCGTAGTAAGGACGCCAATGATTTTTTTCGATAAAAATGCTGTTTTTTGCCTTCCCGTCACACCAGCGTCCTGGTTTATGGCATTATGCGCGTCCTAACGGCGTCCTTAATACGTCCCTGGCGACCTTACCGCGTTCGTACTGCGTCCTTACGGTGACCAAATCCGACCATACGGCATCTGAGCGGCGTCTTTGGCGTTCTTACTGCGTTCTTATTGCGACCATAGTCGTTCTGAGGACGCAATAGACGTACAAAGGGCGTACTAATGTCGCAATAAAGTCGCCGTAAGGTCGCCTTGCAGTCAATGATCATTTTCTGTGGGTTTGAGCGGCGACCTCACGACGTCCATGGCGACCTTACAGCGACCCTACCACGTCCCTACTACGACTACTGCGTCTCTACGGCGTCCTTACGACGACCTTAACAGAACGCCGTAAAACGCCGGACTTCGGCGACTTTTTGAACATGTTCAAAGTGGTCGCCGTGGGCTCGCGTCCTGAGCAATTTTCGGCGTTCTCACTGCGTCCTCTTGCGTCCTTACTTCGTCCCTCCAACGTCTATGGCGTCCTCACTGCGACCTGTGTCGCCGTAAGGACGCAGTAAGGACGCCAGTCCAGTGTGACGGGGGTATAACGTATTCGTTCCCTATGCCTTTTCTAAAGCGAATAAGGAATTGTAAACTAGATAAAAGTAACCAACTTACTCTCTATTTATCATCATGGTATTTTACTGAAACCGCGTTGTCATATATTTTAGTAAAAACTTTTCTGAAAATTAAGGTTTAAGATGGAATATAATAAATGGCATATATATAAAGGATTTACATGGCTTATATTAACATTAAACATTTAAAATAGCTATTCAAATTAAACCACTACATAATTACTTATGATTTACGCCTCTTTACCCACACAAAACTACCCCCGAGATGATTGCATTGGTGAATTGATATCAAACACATTTAATGTATATTCTTATGGTACTATCTGCTTTTGTGCTTAAACATTTAATTTCTTTTCCTGCACATTCTGACAGAAATAATAAGATTTAGTTTTGCAAGTTGTCATAGTGATTATGCTAAATAGAACTGTGGCATGAATAGATTCTTGTTATATAAATCAACAGAAGCAGAAGAGGCAACAACACATTTTACTGACGATCACAATGTTCGCTTTTTTACAGTTTGTACCTGATCATTCTACTTCTTATGTGTGTACTGTTAAAGTACGAAAAACATATCCATTCGACGCTTACCAATAAAAAATATTGTCCTGTAATTAATCAATCATTTATTGGGCTTATTATAATGTAGTTACACAAAATAATCACTTTGTCTGTTTGTTTGTTTGTTTGTTTGTTTGTTTAAACCTGTGTTCGCAAATACGTTTAAAGCTCCGCCCGATTAATAGAATAAAGGCAGACACAAAGGAATGCTAGTATTTTGCTGCTTTACTTATTAACACTTCAAAATCGAGTGCAAACCGATTTCTAAGTATTAACACCTATAACGCTAGGTCGAATGAAAGCTCGGATAATTTTTTATGAAATTTTATTGACAAATGTGATTCAACAAAACCGTACCGAGATGCAATATACATGTTATATATTTGTTTATTCGATATAATTTAATGTACTGCGGCATACAAATATAATGGTATATTGTTTTTACTGGAGGGGCTGGGAGAACTCAGTGTTAAATTAATTCTCAAATATTAATACGTTTCTATTCGATAAAGATGCGTTTAACATAAAGAAGTTAAACAAAACGTTGAGTATAGCTTATTTTAAATCTTTTTGTTAAATGTCTATAAAAATTGTTATTGACATCACACTGTTCAACAAGTAATTAATACATAAAATCTCAATATTCGTGTTTTCCTCACCTACGCAAGGCTGTCACGTTCGATTGGGTTAATCGGGTACGTTGAAAATTTGAGGAATTTTATTCCATCTGAATTTTTTTTAATTGTCAAATTTATTATCAATGTCCATGTGAAAAATGATTTGATAATGTCTTACAAACATATATTTAACGCACTTAGGTATCACAAGTAAGCACATATTATTGTTCTACACTATTGACAACGCTTCTTCACACTTGAATAAAATCAAAACTTGTTTTTTTGATTGAAAAAAAAACATTTGCAAGAGAGAAGTGTTCTTATTTTGCTTTAAACACTAAAACAGCTTTTTTACTAATCTGATATTAGATAATACAACCTTTGGACTTGTCTTTACTTGTGTACAGCACTTACTTATTTTCTGGATAACTTGTTTGTTAAATGTAATGGTAAAATATTCAAACAAATTATCGGGGTTTCTATGGGTACTTAATGTTCGCCACTTATAGTTGATTTTTATATTGTAATGAAAGCGATTTGATGTTAGAATTATCGACAGCTAAGCAATTACATTTGATTCAACGTTTTAACCTGACTAGTAGGTACATTGAAGCCGTACTAAACTTAGATAACCCATACTTTGAACAATATATTCACAAAATAAACCCGAACGAACTAGTCTTGAAAAAATCGTGTCAATCCAATACATATGCTGCTGACTTAGACTTACATCTTACTATTAATAATAATATGATTAAGACAAGTTGATACGACAAACGGGGCGACTTTAAATTTTGAAATTGTTAATTTTCCGTTCCTAGATGGTAATATCCCTCAAGGTCCATGTTATGGTATTTGCATTTTGCAGATGGTACGTTACGCCAAAGCGTGTTCATGTATTAAAGATTTCAGGATTGTAATCGTATATTAACGAAGAAACTGCTAAAACAAGTTGTGTTTTTTTTGTATCATAAACTACGACGTAAATTTGCCAAATTTCACTCCATGTATGGTGATTTAATTTCAAAATATAATGTTTCTTTAAAATGGCATTTAACTAATGGAATTTCCCACCCATCATTTTTTGAGATGTTTTGAAGCGTGTTCTCAAATTAAAATATCTTAAAGAAAATGTTTACATTTAACTTCAATTTCATTAACTCATTTTTATCAAAATGATATGATATTGACGTACTTAAAAACACATGCTTGTTGGTTTTCGATTCACTATATCTTATTCTCTTAAAAGTTGGATTTATTAATGGAATGGCAATTGTATACCTAGACCTATATATTTGATTCTAAAATATTCAATTAGCATAGCTTTTTTTATTGATAATTCGATTTTACAATACTGCCCCTTTAAAAGTTTTTAATTTTATTTTACAGTATTGCCCCTTTAATTATATTGTTTTTTTATGTCATCGTGTCATCGCTTCTAAATTACGTCATCTAATTTCACTGTTATTGGCTACATGCATATGTCATCGGGTTAATATCGTTCAACTCTATTAATATTTCCTCTCTGACGGGCGTTTCGTGTTATTATTAATTGTTCAGCAGTCAAATGAAAACCAGACATGTAATATGGATCTTTTACACCCATTATTGCTGCTTTTTCCTGTCTTTGCACGACGATGATCTGAAATATTAACTATTTGATGCTATATTCTTAAATCTGTTTTCTCAAAAAGAGGGCTATAGTTGACACTTGTTCGTAATTTTATTTCCTCGTTCCTCAAAAAGTTGTAACTCTGTTGCTCTGGTCTCCTACCTTCCATTGAAAAATAAAATGGTAATTAAATAGAATGCGTTTAAATTTCCTTTTATTATTGTTTAATTTGAGTTGCAATGCTATGAGGTTGAATTTTATTTACACTTATATGTATCATGAATATTGCTAAGCCAAGTGTGAGATTCAGCGCTCGAACACCGGTTTAAACCCCCAACGCTTTGCATTGACCGTTCCAAGGCGGTGAATCCAGCTTTATTCTTCTGTGTGTGTGTTGTTTCGCATAGTGCTGTTTCGTACTGTTTTGGCAATGGTCACTTGCCTTAAATAAAGGACCAACTAATTGTTTATAATGAGAATACAATACTGCTCCAGCAGCTGGAGTTTTTACTTTTTTATATTCTGTATAAACAGTAATACTTTCTATGACGTAATTGCAAATGAAATACAAAACTGAAGAAGAAACGCTTGCTATACCACAGCCACTTTTTTCTTGTGTGCATTTTTGGTGCGGGATGCGGCGCTATATGATATGCCCGGAAAATGTTCTTACGGTTTAATAAGGGGGGTGGGGTTTTAAAAAAGACCCCCCCGCTAATTTTGCCGGGCTAATTTTGTTTTCAATATACACTAATTGTACTACGAGAGTTGTATCGCATAAGTCATTACAAAAAAATGGTATAAATAGGAGTTAGTAAGTCTAAGAACGTTTGTTTGCAAACATGTCTGTGTACAGTCGTTTTGCGAGGCTTAGAAAATCTGAACCACGAGCCTTCAGTCGCTATCAAAATATGGACCAGAGACTTCAAACCTTTGAAGACAGGCCATCCAAACGCAGCGTGTCAAAGGAAGACCTGGCTAGCCAAGGGTTCATCTACGACCCTTGTGTCATCTCCGACACGAGAGAGAATTTCTCCGACACTATTTTTAATTGCGTTAGATGCGTGTTTTGCAATGCGCACATTTCCATTTGGAACATGGACAAAGTAGATGTGAGAGTTAGGCATCGACAGCTGTGCCCCCGCTTGTCCTTTTGTGTTCGATTGGAACATGAACAAAGAAGAAATAGTGAGACTCAGTCATCGACGGTTTGGTCGTGCTTGTCCTTTTGAATTTGAATTTCTTGACTATGAGTTATGCGATAGGTACTTGGAAAACGAGTTTGAAAAGCAATATGAAAGAGATAATTATGGAATTGTGGAAACAGAAAGCGATCAAGATGTTCATTCTAGCGATGATATCCAAAAATATTCAAATAAATCGGTAGAAAGTCTTCAAACAAAAGATGACCAAAAGTATGACGAATACGATAATTATAGTGATTTGGATGAGCTGCTAATGGCGAAAATTGACAAGACTTGTACTCGTACCCGCTACAAATCTTATCAAAAACAAACTGAAAAGCAGCGTAAAAAGGCTGAAAACAGGCTGAAAAAGAAACGAAGAACAAAAATACGCAATGCAAAACGAGATCAAAAGCAAACATATTACCAGGACAGAATCGACGATGATAATTACATACCTCAAAAAGGTTCCAATGATCAAGATGTAAAGAAAACATGATAGAAAAATGTGTGGGTTTGCAGAACTAATGATGCTGGCGATATACTGGAAGAACAGGTTTTCGAATCTTACGAACAGTTTTATCAAAAGCAAAAATATTACCGGGGCGAAATCGACGATGATAATCACATATTTCAAAAGGGTTCCAATGATCAAGATGCAGAGATACATGATAGAAAAATGTGTTGGGTTTGCAGAAGCCGTGATATCGATGATATGATAGAAGATCAGTTTTTGCAATCTTACGAACAGTTTTTGGACGACCAATATAGAGAAGAACCAATTTTTATTCGGACGAAATCAGTGGCATCGATGATGAAAAACAAAATCAGGTTGAACGTCTATGGGATGAAGAGACCGAGTATATTTATTTTTCTGACTATGAGGCATTCGTTCAATACATGGATGAATATGAGAGGCAACATCCATGTATTTGTATAGGAAGTTTAGGTGTATTTTCGATAACGCTACGACTCAAAACATTTGAATATAAGCAATCATAACATGGATATTGAAAATGAACAAAGAAGATGTAAGACTCAGGCATTGACAGTTATGGCATGTTTGTTCTTTTGTGTTCGATTGTGCATGTATGTGTTAATAAAAAACCTAAAACGATTTTGCGTATTGTTTGTTTTTCGAGAAGTATCAAAAAATAAACACAAAAACACAAGCTATAATACAATACATTTTATTCAACAATCACGATGTGACACAATTGATGGTAAATTTTGTCATCGCATTGGCACTAAACATTTCAAAAACGTTCTCTGTTTCAAGTATCGCTGGATAATATCTTCTGACTTCTCCGAACCGTGGAAATCTATTGCGCCACATACCAGTTTCCACCGTGAGTATAATTATACATCAAATCGAATCTGCACCGGTTCGCTTTCGTAAGCAAGAACTCTCAACGTTTCTTTTGTCACATCTTTGATCAGAAACGACCAAATTGAAAAGGTTTTTCTTGAAGTACAAGAGTCCATTAGCGCATGTTGAATCTTGATTTTGCTTATGTTTGTTTTGCTGCAAACACATTCCACAATTTCATCAAATAGACACATTATCAACTTCGTTGGTTGTAAAGAAGCTTTGAGTCTTGCGTACGTTTCGAATTGATGTGCAAAATGTTCTCTTGTATTTATTTCTACATGCTGGAAATCTGTCCACAGACACATAGGAATGCTATTTGTAGTGTAATCCATGTGAATGACTGGAAGACAAATTACTTCAATTTGTTTGTAGAAAATACTTATATAGGAACTTTCCAAAATGACAATGCATCAAAAACTCGTCATGTATATGTTTGTGCATATAGTTGCCCTGTTTTTTCCCTTAGTTTTACAAACAAATGCGTTAGGACGTCCTAAACCAAATTTTTATGAACCGTCTTGTTTCAAGCATGTACAGAATACACCGATTGACGTTACGAATGGTTTATTTTATGTGTTGATAAACGTAACCTATGAGTATTTGTCATTATACGACGATGTGAAAGAAAATTTACAATTTTTCAACAAATGGATGCAAAACCCAGAGTTTAGTTTAGAAGGTCATGAGCAACAATGCAAATCCATAGGTCTATCTAGATGTCCGAACAAGAAAAAAGCGTTTTCAAAACCGGTATACAGTGTAGTTGATGGTTTTGTAGCGGGATCAATGTTTATCACTTACGACTTACCAAGTCTTTTAGTTAGATTGCAAATTGAGCCGAAAACGTACTCTATCAGTGAGTTTGTAGAATCTGTGTTTACTGAGATTTACACACACGCTTGGATACCTTTGTTTCCGTACAATTTTTCATTGACATATGATGGAAGTGAAATTTGTGCAAATGGGATGCACGGTCATGCCTTCATCAGATTTAATATTGAACTGTGTACAACGTTCGGAACATGGTGCGATGTGAATTTAGAAGGTGCTAGTCCCGAGAAACAGGATCATGCGTTAACACGAATCAAAAATGCGTTATTGAAGAGAAAAATGAATGATTTGTCAGTCGCCAAGTATATCAAAGAATATGATCTAGGTTTGGAAATAATCCCTTCTAAGTCCAAAGAATTGCGAGACACAATTACACAAATAGAGCAAGAAATGAGTGAGATCCGCTTAAAATCGATGATAAGTTCGACTTTGACTATGATCAATCTGACGAGAATTACTCTGACGAGGATAACTTTGATGAGGATTACTCTGACGATAATTTGGATGAAAAGCAAAGCGCTGAAAATGTTCCAATTATCGATTTTTCTGACTTTTTTTTCAAAAACACTAAAGTACTGTCAGTAACAAACAAACCTATCGTTGACCCTATCGTAAGCAAAAAAATTCACGATATTCAAAATGCCAATACTTTCGTTAGCCAAACATTTTACGATATTCAAACTTCTACCAACAAGCCAAAAAACAAATAAGTCCGCCAGTTAAAAAAAATACTGTTGTTAACCAACTTCTCACAAAATTCAAAATGCTCTTAACAAGCCAAAACTCAACGTTAGTCTGCCAGTTAAAAACGATAACATCGTTAACCAACAATTTCAAAATATGCAAGATGCTATCAACAAGCATAAAATGGGAATTAAGCACAACAAGCAGACCGTTGCAGAAGTATCTACGTATGGATTGCAAAATTGTTACTGCATAGCATGTAATCGTTCTACTACAATTGGCAAAGTACATAACAATCGTTGCTATTTCATCGACTTGGATTCATCATTCAAGATTTCCTCTAATACGCATTTTTCTCCGTTTCGTGAATACACACTCTTGATTATCAACGAACGTAATCATGCTTTACGTGCGATGCTAAGTCAAATAGTGAAACAAGTGAGTAACGAAGTTATTCTCGCGAAAAAGGCTTCATCATATCGACTTACTGTCTTCACCCAGCACCAAAGATGGCACAACTGTTGATAAGATTTGTATGTCGTTATTCAGAAATACGTATCAAATTGAGAATTGTACCGAGAGCACGAATGCTGTGCTTATAGCGAGAAATGGTCATTTCATTCGCGTACCACAAATACAATTGGCTAATTTCACATACTGCGATATTGGTGCTGTGAAAGCGGAAAATGGCAAATGTTTTCGGATTGATGCAAATTGTTCGCACTCAAGTATTGCGAGTGTTTACGATTTGGATGATAAGTTAGTTTCATATTTGGTTAGCATTACTCAGAACACGGCACACAATATGAGTGAGGCAAAGTTTCAAATAAAAAATATAGATGACAGTTCTGTCACAAGCGAACACTTCATTGTGTACAACAAAAGGACGAACAGTGGACAAGAATGCACGTATGTCGATATGCGATCAAAGACCATTTCAATCGAAAAATGCAAACACAGTCCCACGATTTGCGAGGTTTTGTTGGGTAAAAGTACATTGAATGACGAACCGGGACTAAGAAAATTAACGTTTTGGGAAACTGTCGCTGTTTGTGTTGGTGGATTCATTGTGCTTGTGATAGCTGCTATTTGCTTCATAATTGTACTACACAGCATAGCTCGGCATAACGATACTGTTGTAAAGAGTTAACATATATCAAAGCGTTTGTATCCGCTATTGTCATAACTCACAATGACTTCGTATGACAACATGTATACCATTGAACGCGAGAGCATTGGTAACACTCAAGAATTTTCCATCCACGTTTTTAAATGCATCAGCGTTTTGATCAATGAACAAGAACTGCTCGAAAGCATTTTTGAAACCATACTAGACGATATTGGAGACGAAAACGTTTCATATTCGACTTGACAATCGAGTTTGTTTCACAACAATTAGTAAAACTCTACATATCAGTCAGCTAAATTCGCAAAACTGTTCGTGTTTTGACATTACTTGTGCTATGCAGGAACAAGGAATCAATTTCACGGTACCAGCTGATCTTCATGTTTTTGTAACAAAAAACGCATAAACACATTTTCAGTCATAATTTCACTATTTTGAGTTGTTGATGGACTACAAAGTTAAACCATGTAACGGTGAGCGCTGCACTCTATGTTCTCAAATAAAGAGTGGAAATAGTTTCAGTTCAATTGTGGTTTTGTATACATTGTTGAAGATGAGAGAACTTGACTTGTAAATCAAAAGATGTTATATATGTTCTGAAGTGCAACACCTGCGGCGGTGAGTATATTGGCGAGACCGTTAATTTGAGAAAACGCATTCACACACACAACTCTCATATTCGAACAGAACAGCATTATTGTCGAGCTACTGATCATTTGATAGAATGTGGGAAACACTTGTGCGATGTAAAAGAACGTTACACTGTATTCGTTTTGGAGACAGAGCGAGACAAGCACGTGCGTAAAGCCAAAGAGGCGTACTACATTCGATTATTCAAGCCAATGATGAACAAGTAAGGCGTGCATTATTTTTCAAGCGTATATATATAGCTGCAGTTAACAAAATAAGCACACTCGCAATCACTTTCTACGATGGCACAAGCAATGTTGACCTCGAGTTATGTTATGAAAACGAACAACCGAGAACGAATACAGCAGTTTGCGAACACTGTACTGAATCACGGCGTGAAAAGGAATTTGGTGTCTGAAGTCGAGTCAGGTGTCTTCTTGTCGCCTAACGATTATTTGAAGATAGAAGAACTTTCAGAGAAACTAAAACAGATTGATGCCAAACTAGCGCAGTACAAAAGCCTCAAAGTAAGAACGCATAATCTGATAAAGGGCATCAAGAAAACAAAAACCTGCAGAACGATGTTGTGAAGACTGTGAGCTCTAACGTTTTCGATCGAATTCCAATTGATGTGATTAACAAAACTCGGTTCTGGGGAAGACGAAAACATGTTTGCGCTAATAGAGCGAATAAAATCTTCCAATGTTGAGGAAAACGCAAATATGCCGATATCGACATCTCCGATACAGAAATCTCAGATACGCTAAACGATGATGAAAAGGAAATTATGAACGGTCTGGCTGTTAAAAGAATGCGCAAATCTGGTGAAACGAAAGCTGCAAAGAAACCGAAAAAGGAAAAGACTATACTCAGTGATCTAGAATTGAGCGATGATGACGAATGACTACGTTGTTGCAATATTGTATGATTATGTTGACTTGTGTGTGTTACATTTTTTGTATATATTGTAAATAAATTGTATCAATGAACTGTAAACATTTGTTGCCTTATCAATGGATATTGACGAGGTTTTGATTGTTGACGAAGACGAACAGTTAGCACAAAACACCTACTTGCTTTCACCCATGTACTCTAGACATCACCACGAATGCTCGCTATGCATTTTTCAATACATAACAGAATATGAAGAACCAATACGAATATTCGAAAGCAAGCTAGTAGAAATGAACTCAAAACTCGGGTGGAATTCAAACGTGTGTCACAATGGTTCTCAATGAGTTCAAAGACGATGAACGCATGTCGTTGTTCAAAAAATTGACAACTAGCGAAATTACAAGCCATTTTGATTCAGTATTTGGCGATCCTATTTGTGGATACAACCGACTTAAAGCTTACAATTTTTTCTCTCTGTTTGACGAAAGTACGGTTAACAATTCCACATACATCAAGTTTATTTACGATACATACAAACATTCGAGAAACACGTCACTATGTCCTTATTCGCTTCTAGGCGTTTATGTTTTTCTTGTCATGATCAACACTATAGGAGGTGATGCCCAGCTTAAGAAAAAACACGACTTTTTGTGGATGTTTAACTGTCTATGCAATCACAAATTACGGTTTGGAAAATTGAGATAAAAATCTATTTAAGGATAGTTTTTCTATAGAAACGCTAAACCCGCACACAACCAACAACCATGTCAACCATAAACATTAAAGATATTAATCGTGTCACTGACACCGAAGCCACTAATCGCTTGTTCACTAAACTGAAGTACGATATTGGTATTGAAATCTCTTCAAAGCTCATTCAGTCGCTTAAACAAAGCAAAGACAGGGTTGTATTTTATGTGGGCAAAGAACAAAGATCATACCCAGCAGCAATTGTGAAAATGTTCACTAACGTTAAGACAAATCATGTCAAGATTCAGCCGAAGTACAGTGTTCAAGAATTGATGAATGTGTTTGAAATTCTCATGAACTGTCTGAGTACCAATGTAACGGTCTCACGCTAGATTACTCGGATTGGCAGTCAATCTCTAGTCTGGTAAACATGATCGAACTCGCTGAGCACCTAGGCATGACAGAAGTGGTGATGTTTCTTAAACGCATTCCACACTTCTTACATTTCACAACAAAACCGCGTATGATAACGAATTGTTAAGACGAGAAAACGAGTCTAAGGAAAACCAAAAACCAATGTCTGTCAACGAACCTAGCGAAAACGATGAAAAGCGGTCGAGAACTAGAAAGAGAAGCTTTACAAAAAGTGTTCAGTCGTAGTTTGAGCCGAAAGCGCAGAGAAGAAAATGTTATGAACTAAATGTCGTATTTTGTTTGTTGTATGTTGAAAATAAAGAGCAAAAACAGTAAACACGCGTGTTTGTTTTCTTCACGCAGCAAGATAAAACCCAAAACGTCAATATACTTGCATCTTCTCTACCAAACTAACAACCAAAACATAAAATGCATTTCAACATTTTATTTGACGATACTATTCAAACAAATACACACACAAGCATGCACTAAAAGTCATAACACTAATCAGTCCAATGAATCCGCTTCCAATCAAATATTTCAGATCTACAAACAGCGCATTTGTTCCCATATATATGCATGTGCCAGCAACAGTGTACGCAGAAAAGGTGCATGCATGGTGTTACGGCAAAGGTTTTCTCTTCATTGCAGCAAATTATACAAGTTAGCGAGTCTTTCACTGCTTGTTCTTTTTCCAGGTGAAGTTGAGCCATACGTTTTTTGCAGTCTTTGCAATCACAGCAACTAATTGCTTGAAAGCGTTCACGAAGTTCTTTCATAACCTGTATGCATTCTTTTCGTATTTTTCTAACAGAAAACCACCATCGTAAGTCTTGAATACAGATCATCGCAAGCATTGTAACACCGATCATGGCTTCTTGTTGTTGTCAAGTTTAGTCTTTTTTCGATCCCAAAAATCGGGGTTTCGTTCTTCGATGATGAATCGAATAAGCAAAATGCCAAGAAATAGAGTCGCGAACATCAACAAATGAAATGAAGCTTACTTTTTATGCTGCGCTTTTATATGCAAATTTTGTAACGATCTATTTCACAAACCGTTTCACTTTGTCTGTAAACGTTGCCACATTGGTCACATTTTAGAACATGGAGAACGTTCAATGCATATGCTTCAATGCTCGTTCGAAAACACCAGAGCAGAAACGTATACAGAAAAGAAAATGGAAAATCAAATCTCAATCTGCTGCGAATAAGTTGTGGGACATCATATCAAAGCATATGAGCATAATATCCACAGAGGAGCCTAGGGTGAAATTGTTTCGCATGTCAAAATCTGAAACATTTGAACCATATGCATTTTTTTCTCCTGACTATGAACCTCAACCCGAGTTCGATTATCAGATCAAAATCACATGCTTTGGACTAACAGTTCATTTGAATGTGTATGTAAGATTGGGTGAAGATGACGACGAGGACGACTTGATGCTTGTTATGGACAGACCAGACGATACAAAACTATATTTCAACATTTTTGACCGCGATGGCGTGGTTGAGAAGAAACACAGTTTTGCTAAAACCAATGGTTCTGATATGTGCAAAGAAATCATCGATATGATTGGTCTCAAAGACATTATCGATGAGTGTGAATTATTCGAAAATTTGGCTTCAAACATATCGTTATCTGTAGAAAGTGAAGTTGAATGTGAAAGCGATAATGAATAAAACACCAAAAACGTATTTTTCTGTTTCTACTTTTTATTCAACACACATCTTACAATACTGTACAAATGCATTCCATTACCAGCTTGTTTTGCAACCCAGTCATTTAGTCTATACTTTTCGAAAACGTCTTGAATCTTGACCAGGTGGTAGAAGCCTTCAAGGTTGTATTTCGATAGTTCATTCACGACGGCCACAAACAAACAAATGCAGTCACAAACACATCCCAGCTCAAACCACTGTTCAGCTTTTGTTCAAGCAATTCGGCGAAATAGTCTTCATCGAAACAAGCTATGGTCAGTTCATCTTTGTTAGAACATGCATCGTACCGTTCTATTTACAAGCAAAACCACACATTCAACAATGTCACAAAGAGTGTCATTTGAGTCCTCAAACTGCTTGCATTCCAAGTAATTTCTACCACCATCGCAGCACAAAACTCACAGCTGAACATTTTTTTACGTTATGACAACTACTGACTTTGCGTGAATGGTTTTATACTCGAGTTAGGCGCTTGTTATTTGAACTGTTGTAGTAGTTTGTAAACGTCTAGATTGAAATCCTTGCAACCATACGCAATAACTTAACTATAACCAAAAGAAACAACCACAAATGTTAGTGCAATAAATAAGACCCAAAAGCTGTTTATTTTGGAATCATCGTCATTCGGTGAATCCAGTCCCATACCAGGAAATCTAATCTGACACAGAGTTCGTTTTGTTGTACAATCTTCATACGAAATAGATTTTTCATTCACGTCGATATACAAGCACGTATTGTTCTCATCATATGACACTCGCGAATAACTATCGCGTAATCGTTTAATTCGAGCGTTTCGTTCAGACTGTCAATTTTGAACATCAATTTTGAGATATTGCATTCACCTTCGGGTCGTGCGTTCTGTTAATCAGATAGTCAAAGCGTTTTGAAACTCTTCTTCTGTTTGCAGCACTGCTGGTAAGCACTGGCCATCTTCATTCACCACAAACAAGTTTTAGGTGATGTGATCGACGCTGCTGCGTTTTCGTCACATGAACATGTCTTGTACGCACGCGGATTGAAAGGTGACACAGTCACAAACTCTCCTCGATCCGCTTTTAACAAGGCTACGTTAGCCGTTTCGCATGAAATGCCCAAATATTTTCGTTTGAACAAATGAACGCATTGAGCAGGCCTATCTTTTGTTGTTGAACAGCGCTATCTTGATAGAACCTTGAATGTTGTTCAAAATAATTCGTTGCTTACTTGAGTGAAAACCGTTTTTAGATGAATGTTTTTTTGTCCAAAAATGACCACATCGTATGCATTATAGTCGGCACTGTTTACAGTTTTACGTACATTGACGTGCGTTGAAAACTGGTTTCCAACTTTGAACTGTTGCTCAATACTGAAAAGTAGCAAGATCCATCATATATTTTACCAATACTTTTAGTCGATCACACACATTGCAATAACAGTTTTGTAAACCGTAAGAAGAAACGCTTTGAACTGTTGTGTCTGCGCGGACAACAATGAAAAAACACAAAATGATAAACGCCCGCATGCTTGGCTCAGAACATCAAGAATGACAAGATCCGTTTGTTTAAGTGTGTTTTATATTTATTTTAGTTCTTATGATCTTTTTATTACGTACGACAAAAACCCTATTATTCCCAAAACGATTGCAAACACGACTAGAATGCAAAACACAACGTCGACAGATCCTTTTTCGCCATGTTCGTTAGCCTTTGTGGTTTGTTGAGCCATTGGTGGTGATATACCACTCGTTATGTTATCGATTTCACTGTAGTTCTGTTGTGTGCTAGTTTTGTTTGCAACTCTCGATGTGGTTGTTGAAGAAAACGCTTTGAAACTGTTGTGTCTGCGCGACAACAATGAAAAAACACAAAATGATAAACGACCGCAGGTTTGGCTTAGAACATCAAGAATGACAAGATCCGTTTGTATAAGGTGTGTTTTATATTTATTTTAGTTCCTGTGTTTTTTTTATAACGTTATACACAAATCCTATAAGTCCAAGAACGATTGCAACACGGC